>NW_006920415.1:1657565-1662590 GCF_000344685.1 Gloeophyllum trabeum ATCC 11539 | reverse complement strand
TGATGGCACTCTTGTGGACCTGGACGGTTCAGTAACCGGTCATAACTAGGAAGTTTGGGTAAACTTCGACCATAGGAAGGGGGTAATGTTATGATTTTCCATGCTATCTCATTCCATTTCCATTCCGAGCATTGCTATTGGACAGTACCTTTCTCTGAGTAGACCTTCCCACGGACGCTATCTTCTTCTCACACGTTATCTCCCTTGACTCACCTTCTACCAATAGGCGCCCTTGTATTTCTCATTTCTCTGAGTTACGTTCTCACAGGATGGCTTACGCGTCCTTTCTTATTGTTCTCTCCTTTGGGTATTAACCCCTATACCAGTTACTATATATACTGTAGGAAAACCCATGTATTCCTTAGTTCAACCTCCTGTTGAATACAGCGATTACCTGGACTCTTGACTTGACCGTTGGCATTGGCCCGGCCAGACCTACCTTTCAGTACGCTTACTGAGGTAGTGACGACATAACTGTTGGCACGTGGCCCAGTTATCTCAAGACGACTAGTTAGGACATCGCTTCCTAACAAAAACTCACCTTTCATGGCCGTTTTGCAATTGTTTGTTTTTGCGGCACCTTGTGCAGCAGGAATTTCCAGTGTGTCTGTCGTTCTGCAATCAGCTGAAGACTGCACGGGTGTTGCCGCTCAGTACTCCAAAAATGGTTATTACAGCAATCCGGAAAACGATGTGGCCTCCAGGAAATACGACAAAATACGCAAGAACTTACCTCAATGGGTTCCACTCAAGTACAGGATTTGGAGCAAATTATGTGGTTGTGCCTTTCTGAGCTGTCAACATGGGACGGAAGTGGTGTCCTGACTAGTGTTCAGTGAAAAAGGTCCCAGACCTAATCTTCCATGTTAATTAACCGAGTGCCACAGGGGAAGGCTAATTCACCTCTGTATTTTACCCGTTAATTAACCGATTCAAAAACAAATAAAAATTTCCATTAATTTACTGAGTACATTAGGCCTATTTGACTTGTAAATTAATGCCCTCAGGTCGTCCCATACTAACTCGGTCCTCTAGTTGTTCCTCCGGAGTGCGATGATTCTGGTCATCGTCTGGTAAGGCAGTGTCTGCGATAGGCATTCCAGATATTCTCCCAATGAATGCACACGATTGTCAGCCATATCTCTCTGCACAAGATGCAGAGCAAAGAAAAAAGGAGAGCGATGGCGATGATGTCTTGGGCTTCAGTTACCGGTTTGTTATTTTCCAATAGTCCTCAGGCTTTCACTAGTAGTACATTTCCTGAGAACTGATATTAAAAACACTACAAATGCATTCCTATGGCTGTTGAGCTATCCCTGCAGGTCAAGGGTCATGATCATCTATGAAGCAAGGGCAACATGTGGGATGCATTTGGGATGAATCATCCCTAATTTACCCTATTTCACCTGACATTTTCCTGCAAGGTGTGGCTCACTGGTAAATTACTGGTGAATTAGGTGGTGTTAATTAACAGGGTTAATTACTGTTGCCATTTTCACAGAACACTAGTCTTGACACCAAATGGAGTGATTTTGATCACTTACCACTGTATTTTTGGAAGCTGCAATTTCGCATCATTTTGCAGATTGCTGTAAGGTCATGGACCCTTGACTTCAGTCAGCCAATGAGCAAACAGAATTCCGAACCAACACAGCGCACGCCTCAACTACCGACTACAAGTCGTGGGTGTAGTGAGTTCCCATGGTAACCGGCAACAATGATGGAGGTGAAAACAGCGCAGAAGGACTGACTCACTGTAAGATTTCGAAAATATATGGAGGGGCATCACCCCAAAACAGGCCTTCATAGCACTAAGGATGGAAAGTGAAGAAAAACTCAGGGAGGAAATAGGCAATAAGTGCTACCACAGACTACAAAATTGGTTTTGTAGTGAAGTTGTAGTCTTGCATACAGGCGGACTTTCACACTTGTAGTAATGACTACACAGAATTAGTCTCACGCATTCTCAGCATTGCCATTCCCACGGGGTACAACGTTTGGCAACACTCATTTCGGCCGGTATAGACTCATCCTTCATAAACTCAGGACTCGTAATATCCAACATTTCCACGCTGAGCTACCTGAACATAAACCCTGCTCATTTCGTCCTACCAGCAACTCTGGATAGTGTGGCATCAATACAAGACGAGGAAACAGAGAAACAGATGACCAATGTCCAGTGAACTCGCCTACCTACCTGACGATGTCCCTATGTGGTAAGAGGTATTTCGGATGGGTGTTGATAGGCATCAGAATGACTTGTTGACTTCCCTCAGCATCATGATAGAGATCCAGTGAATGGCATCCTACTCGATATGCATTCTCAGGGAAGCCATTCTGAGCTGCACCAAAGGTGACTGGCCTTACTGGACACATCTCCAGAGTGTGTACAATTCTGTTTTGGCTTTTGCGTCGCTCCTCTCTGAATGTCGTCCAGGCAGGGGACACATTCAAGGTCGCTATCATAACCCTCATGAAGGCCGCAATAATTCAAGGCAACCAGATTGGCTTGCACAACCAGCTTGAATCAATGAATCACCTGCCAGTGATCATCGCAAACTACAGGGGGCATCCATGTCAGCGATCCGTGAAACCAACTACCCCAACTAGTGTTAATCAGCGGTCACAGGTCCAGGCTCTTGATTGGATGAACACTGGTGCTGCGGTGATGGCGGATAGTGTGGTGACACGTAGATTAGATCACAAAAATGGCATGCTTCACCTGTGATATTGCCCTGATGAGAGCATCTGGAAGGTCCCATAAGCCATGTATATAAGTTATAATATATTTTGCTAGGTTTTTGTCAAGAATGTAGCTGTTGTGAATTGAGATATTCCATTGATCATGAGCAATGCTGCTCAGGCATGTAATCTAATCTATATCTCACCATGCTCTCTTTCATCACCACAGCACTAGTGTAATTCCAATCAAGAGCCAGGACCCCATGACTGCCAATTAACACCAGTCGGGGTAGTTCATCAGGACCAAGGGTAATCTCCATCTCGGCTATATGGAGCCTCATGGAGCCCCGGAGCAACAGAGAGGCCCCCCAATCATCCCGGGATGGCCATCTCCATCCTGAGCCAGACAGAGACGGCATCTCCAGATGGAGACTCCTGGAGACACCATGCGGCTGTGGTGGGAGTTGTACACCTGACACTTGCTGTCTAGCCTTCACATATGACAGACTATGAGTTCATGTTTCTGCTATACATACATTTCTTTCCGTGCAAGCAAAATTCAGATCAGATCATTGTATATTATATGGGACATGTCTCTGGACCTAGAGCTCATCTTTCTCCAAGGTTGGGTGTGGGTGACACTGCAGCTCTGCCATGCTGACCCCGGTGATAAGCCTCAGGATCGTCTGACCCCCGAAAACGAGGACTCAGCACATCGTACAAGCCCTCCGGAGCTTATTCGACACAGCACTCACACGCCTCTAGGCTTCTATGGGCTCTAAAGACTTGCTCTATTTTAGCTCCAGACTTCCTAGCATCCTTGAGGCATACACGGACCCATTCCGCGATTTATCTCCGCGAACAGGAGCTCCGGAGCGACTTAACCAATGCGACTTCTAGATGAATTAGCTCTGGGGCCCGCGGATGCTTCTATTGAGGGGCGTCATCCTCATGCCCAACCTCCAACACTCACTCCCTCTCGTTTCCATCAAACTACCGAAGGTGCGGACGCATACGAGTCACCATGAGGTCAGCATCAGTCAGCGAACGGCCGGAGGTAATTAGCATGTGACCGGCGCACTGTGTGGAGTGATGGGACTGCTTAGGGCAGGTGGCGGAGCGTCGAGGCGACCTGGGACGAGCAAGAGGGAGCGCAAGAGAGTCGTATGGTGTATGGTATAACGGCGGCAAGTGCTGAGCAATCTTGTGGGTAGCGGCGTTTATTTGTTATTTATCTCCAGATGGTTGCAAAGCCATTCCTGTAGTATAAATTGTACAAAGTAGCATACAGAAAAACAAGTTTTGTACTTCACCATCTCAGAGAATTAGCGTTATGATCTCAGCGACCCTCGAAGTTCGAAAGCGTCAAACTTAGCGACTTATAACCGATCCTAGCTTTGCCAATAGGCCTGACTCGTCAAGTGATTTATCTCCGCCGTCGATTTAATTATCTCCGGTGTGTCCTACATAGCAAAATAAAATTAACCAAGTCTCTCTAGCAATTTCTACCCCTGCGAGCACGATCCTACAACAGGTGTCGTTGCTTGTGACTTTGATTGCGACTCTTCGGAGATAAATACTCCGGAGCGTTGATAGGCACTAACACACGACAACACCAAAGACCAAAAAGAAATAAAACCTAAAACACCCAGTGGTATGGGTGTAGGCGGTCTAAGGCGATTGAAGGGTAATATTTAAGTTCGAAGGGAGGGGGAGAAGTTAGACGCCGTAGGGTAGCCCGTAGGAAAACCTGAAACAAACAAAATCTTGAGGCCTGAAACAAACAGTATAGCGATTCTCCGGAGTATTTATCTCCGAAGTTCGCCAGTAACCCGGGTGGGGAGTTCCACTGAACCCGAACAATAGTCTCGTGCCTACAGACGCTTGGTGAATTTTATACTTTAAATCTGGAGCTTACTTGGATCGATACGTGATGGCGGAGTTATCTAGTTTCGACGAGTCCGGCCTATTGGCAAAGCTAGGATTGATTGTAGACGCTAAGTCCGACGCGAAGGGACTCTGAGGGTCGCTGAGACGATAATTCTGGTACGCTGAGAGGGTGAAGTACAAAACTTAGATTTTCCACTACGCTCTATACATTTTTATGCTATTGGAATGGTTTCGCGTCCACCCGGAGTTAAATAACAAATATGCTCTGCATCCCACACAATTACTCAGCCTTTGCCCACCGCTATACCATGTCCCATACGATCCTGCCGTGTTTCCACGTGCTCGTCCTAGGTCCTACAGGTAGCCTCGACGCGTCAATGCTCGCTTGAAGTGCCTCATCACGCGGTACTGCAGGCTGATCACATGCGGATTAGCTCCGGCCGCTTGCTGACT
>NW_006920415.1:1654350-1657246 GCF_000344685.1 Gloeophyllum trabeum ATCC 11539 | reverse complement strand
GGGGTCAGAAGATCGCTGGGGCTTATCACCTCCCCCGGACTAAAATCCTGACTGTCCTCAGTCTCGACGTTCCGACCTGCGAGATAAAAGAGCAGTCCCAACACCCTCGGAGTTGATCATCCGCTACTATGTCCAGTTTCTCCAACCAGCCCTCCGCGTCCTCCTCCTTTACCGATGCGCTCCGGAGTATAGCGGCGCGCCATGCCAATGGAGAGGCTGTCCCGGTCCTCGTAGTAGAGGCGGCTCTTCGAATGGTAAGTCCAGCAATTTGCGCCATTTTTCTCCTGTCAGACGCTAAGTGGCGGACTGCAGCTGCTTTTCGTGGAACAGGATAATGACCCCGCCACCGCCCGTATGATTGCTACGCTTACTGCGCAACTGGAGCTCCCTCCGCCCATTGTACACGAGCTGCGACGTCTCTCGCGGGACGCGACTCATCGACTGCACGGTTTTCCCTTCGATACGACATTCCCGGCCGCTCCGGCGACGACAACGACCACTCCGGCGGCGGATCCGTCTGCGACGACCATTCCTGTTGTTGGGAAAACACGCAGTGGTACCAAACGTGCTCACGCGGAGCCGGCCACGACTACGCAATCCACTGCGGAGGATTCCCGACCTCAGCCCCGTCGTCGCGGTCGTCCCAAGGGTACAGGCAAAGTGACCTACGAGGCGGCGGAAGTTGCGGTACGTTCCCGATTGAATTCGCCTCATTTAACCGTGGAGGGATTTACTCCTTCCCTAGTGCCGGGGTTGTACAGCGCGGAATATACAGTGCCATGCTCCGGTGTCCGGTAACGCGGAGGCGTGCCAGGAGTGCGCGCAGAGGAAGACTCGGTGCAGCTTTGCGGATGAAAAGGGTATGCAAGTGGAGAGTACTGGGGAGTCGGAGGAAATAAGCGAGGTGGTAACGACCGGACCGCAGGGGAGCCCTAAGAAACCTCGCCTGCGTCTGGATAGTGTAACCAGTAAGCCTTTAGCAACCTTTTTCGTGTCGATGGCTGATCTTATACTGGTCCCAGAAGTCGACGTCCCTCCCCGCCCTCGTCCCAAGGGGAAGGGCAAGGCCACTGCGCCAGCCGATGTGCCTCCCGTCGCGCAAGGTCCTTCCGTGGCTCATTCATCCAATCCGCCACCGGTCGCGCCTAGTCCCGCCGTATCCCTTCTTGAGCTCGGTCCGGAGGTATTTCCTGTCTCTCGTACGCCCAGCTCCGACCACTCGCTGCTCTCGCTGCTTCCTCGTACTGACCAGTCGGCGGAGCAAATATCTCGGCTCGCGCGATCCGTCATTGAGCTGCGGGAGCAGTCACTTGCTATGCGGGAGAGCTCCTTGAGGCTGCGCGAAGAGACGGCGGAATTGCGGCGCGGAGTGGATGATGTGCGGAGGCAGCAGCTAGAGCTCCGCGGCGCTGTCGAGGAGGTACGCGAGGAGATTCGTCGACTCCGCACTGAGCAAGGTAATGTGGTGATGGATCTGGGACTCTTGCGCTCCCATTCGCAGGTTTCGTTCCGGACCCTGCAAGAGGAGACGCAAGGGTTAGATCGCCGCCTTGCTGTTGTGGAGGAGAGTCTTGGCCTGTCCGAGCGGCCGCCTGGCACTGAAGGGAGTCCTGAAGTCGAGGAGGATGCCCATGGCTCGACTCCGGGGTCCTCCGCGTCGTAACTGATTTGTCTCCGGTAATGCCTCTCCGCGTCCACTTTGCGTGCGCTGTACAATGTAATAACTTGTTGTGGCTGGCCTTTGTCATTCCTGCGTCCTTGCGAAATGTACTTGTATTTGGCTCCGGCGTTGTACCCGTCTTTTGTATTGTCCGAAATAAAATATGATCTCGTCTGTCCATATATAAAGTGAGCGGAGTAAAGAATAAATTCGAAATAATAGTTCGATATGAGAAGAAACGCTTTAAAAGATTTTTGTTGTTTATGTGGTGAGATCCAGTAAAACGAGCGTTTGAAACAAAAAAAAAAAAGAAAAAAAAAAAATCACATAGCTTGGTAACCCGGTTCGAGAACATTGGCTGATTGTCTAAAGCAGTTAAAAAGCGGAATAAATAGAGCGAGTAAAATGCGAAAAACATTTGGGTATATGGGGCACACCATTCCTCCCCCGCACTAAAATCGGAACTGTCCGCAGTTCCTCCTATGAGTTGTCGCCATCCCCTGAGTCTTCGTCATCTTCATCGTCGCCATGATCGTCCTGCTCTTCCATCCTGTGAACCTGTTCTTCTCCGACATCGGTAAAGTCCGCTGGGAGGGTAATAGATTTTCGTGCCAGGTAGGGAATAACTCGGAATGCGGCGAAGGGTCGGTCGAAGAGCGTACCATCCAATTCAGCGAGGATATAAGCTCCACCACGGTTCCTGGACACTGTAATAAGTGGTCCGAGGTACCTGGGCCGCATTTTACGGTTGAGGGATTTTTCTATCTTCGTATTACGAACCAGGACCAAATCGCCGCGCTTGAAATTAAAGTCACGGATGGTTGCGGCATGATCACGCTCGAAGCGCCTTGCTGCCTCGATGCGGTGCTGGAGGACGCGAGAATGGAGTCGTTCAACTTGGGCATCACGTTTCTGCAAGGCTATCGCGCGGCGGACAATTAGGTCTTCGCTGGACAGAATAGACGTCGGAGGAGGTTGAAGATATGTTGCCTCGATAATGTCCAGGGGAATAAGTGGATGTGAGCCAGTGACGGCGAAATAGGGGGAACAGCCCATGCGCCTCCTAATCGTGATCCGTTCGGACCAAATTACGGAGTGAAATACCTGAGACCATCGAGCAGCGTCGCCATCCGCCGCTTTGTAAAGCGCCTGTCTGAAATCAAAGTGTGGTCGTTCCACTACACCATTCGCTCTGGAATTATATCCACTGATCCGGATGTGACGTATGTGGTACCG
>NW_006920415.1:1638676-1644748 GCF_000344685.1 Gloeophyllum trabeum ATCC 11539 | reverse complement strand
CCTCGCTGGCTGTGGCATATGGACCCAAGGGAGACACTACGAGGCTGCCATTGAGCTCGCGGAGTTGCGTGGAGTCAAGGGTGCACCGACACCGGACCCTTTCGCCGACTAAGTGGGGAGTACGGACGCTGCATGCCCCCCCCCTCTCTCGTCGCCGTCGCTGTCGTTGCCGCCGTCTCGCGTCTGTGCTATTATTTGGACTATAACAATCTTATATCGCATTATCGAATCATTAATACCCTGCGGCATCACTATGTAATATGACCACTCCTCCCGCCGCATACCGAAATTGCATTGTATGATGATCCTCGTCATGGACACTACCCCGAATCGCGATGTAGATGACCATTGAGTCTCGGACCCTATTATAATATATTTCCATACAACAATAATACCATTATATCGCTCCCCATTGTCATCAGAGACAATGTCTCGCTCTAAGTGGGGAGGGTGTAAGGTGGGCGCCACCGAGTGGCACCGAGTTTGGACGTGTTTGGTTACTGAGTGATAGATGGACGGATTGGGCAGGCGGATCGTTAGACAACAACTACCTCTGAATCTGCTTAGCTCAATTACCTATCTTGTATCTCTCGCAATAAGACGAGGTTCCGTTTATTGGTGTGTGTGTGATACAAGCTAACTGTACTGACTACGGAGATTCTACATCCTCGTAAATCCAGTCGCCAATCGACTGGCTATTCTCCGCGCGTAGTTTCTTTGCCTCGGGATAGAAGGTTAAGACACACCGGGCCTGAACGACATAACCGAAGCCTCCGGACTTGGGTAAATGCATAGTGTCGATATGAACCTTGGCGAAGAGGGGAGCCGGAACGGCGACCACCGGTGGAATGAGGATTTGACGGGTTTGACGCGTCTGGCAGATATGACAGGTTCTGACATACCACGAAACATCGCGCACGACCGAGGGCCACCAGAAACGCTCCAAGAGAAGAGCCTTTGTCGCATAAATTCCCCTGTGGCCTACATTATCATGGCAAGCACGGAGCGCTCCAACTCGGTCCTTCGCGAAGAGTACTAGCTGGTGGGTGCCCTGTAGGTGCTTTCGCCACAATTTGCCGCTGGAGTAAAAGAACTGTGTTGCGTACTTCACAAAGCCCGCGTACTCTTCCGGGGGCACGTGTCCTGGGCGCTGTAAAGTTTGGAACCACTCAGGAAGGAGAGAAAGCCTGTTAGGTTTTGGTTGTATTGGATGCAGAGCCACTGGGACAAATAGGTACAAACAGCTTGACTATGTACTGAGCCACTGTATTTCCTTTGTTCCTTAGTCCGTGCAATTGACCTTGCCTTCGGTTTGTGTATGTGTCTGGGTCTGGTGTGCTTATGGCCACCCATCTTATGCTTCCCTGTTCCATTCCCTGTTCTGCCTGCTGCTAACAAAGCCTGCTGTCGATCCTGAACTCCTTGTCGCTCCGAGGGAAGTCCGCATAGTCTAGAATTTCCTCCGGCCTCTCCGGGTCGCTTGCCACCGTGTTCGCCAGTATTGTGAGGTTCCCTGGCGCTCTCAGATATGGGACCGGATTAATGAAGTGCAGGAATCCGTGAAGTCGATCTATCCAGTTGTCAAACTCATCGTCGGGGTCGACAGGTCTATCCCCCGGCTGTGGCGGTCGCCGACTAAGTCCGTCCGGACCATGCGTTCTCCCTGGGACATGTACCAGCGTGAAATGGAAAGTTAAAATTGATACGATCCACCGGTTGATACTCGCAGATGGGGCTATATCTGGGTTCTGCAGCATTCCTTTGATGTACCGTGCATCCACCTCAATAACTAAATTCCGAACGCCTAGGAGATAAAGGCGGAGAGCTCTAAGACTCCGGAACAGACCGTAAATCTCGAGCTTGGGCTGGGAGAAGCGTCGTTCTCTGTCATTGAGGGTAATGGAGCCAAAGCGACTGTAGAATCGACGTTTAGGATTCTCGATATCCTGTTGG
This sequence comes from Gloeophyllum trabeum ATCC 11539, assembly GCF_000344685.1. Taxonomy (NCBI): domain Eukaryota; kingdom Fungi; phylum Basidiomycota; class Agaricomycetes; order Gloeophyllales; family Gloeophyllaceae; genus Gloeophyllum; species Gloeophyllum trabeum. The sequence goes on along the minus strand of NW_006920415.1, from coordinate 1,642,795 downwards.
CAAAGATAGTATCCAACGGCAATGTAAGAGGTATCGACGGCGAGAATGACTGGAGCGTTCGATGTATAATCAATGGGTCTTAAAGCCGGCGATTCCAGAACGGCCTGCTTGAGGTCCTCCTGCGCTAGCGTCTGCTCCGGTCCCCATTCGAATGGTACCCCTTTGCGAGTCAACTGCACCAAAGCGTTCGCTCGATGCGCAAAGTTCCGGATGAAAATACGGAGGACTCCGACTGTCCCTAGAAAAGTGCGAACCTCAGAAAGCGACTTACAGGGTCCCCAATTACGGATGACCTCCACGCGCGACTCATCAGGGATCCGGCCTTCATAGGTACAGCGGTGTCCGATAACCACAATCTCCGGACCGCAGAGGGTGAGCTTTAATCCCGAAAACGTCCCTCCACAGTATTTCATTCGCTGGACGACTCGGTTGAGATTCTGGAAGTGCTCCCATACAAAACGACGAATCCCCGGATTTTCTGGAATTGTCTCGTAGGTCCCGTCCGTAAGTATGTAGCGGCTAGGGGGCCCCTTTACCGGGACGTCGTCAATGTAAGGGATGGTGACATCGGGGATTTCAGGCTGGAGAATAGCGGTTACGTCGTCATGGAAGATAGGTACTGAATTACTCCATCCCATAGGTAGGGTAACAAGTCGCATTGCTCTGAATGGCGTCTGGAATGTTGTGAGATCTCTTGAGGACTCCGCAATCTCCCGTTCGTCATACCCTACGTATAAGTCCAACATGGCTCCGCAGGCGCATCCAGCAAATTGCTCCGCCATGTGCTCGGGGATCGGAGGGACTCCGGAGTGCTGAATCGTGACGGCATTGAGGGGTTCCAAACTGTGGACCAATCGGAGTGACTTCCCATCCTTCTTGAGTACGCAAAACCACCTGGAGCGGTACGAAGCATTGGACGGCTCATATACCCCTGCAGCGATCTTCTTCTTAATTACCGCACAGACTTCGTTGTAGATTCCTGGCGGAATGGGAATATTCTTCTGTATCCACGGCATATGAGGTAGTACTGGAAATTCAATGGGGGGGAAGAAATCCTTCCGGAAACGACCGCGTTCCGAATCATTCCAAGCAAATGCCTGGTCGTGCTTGCTCATGAATTCGTCCATCAGATTTAGCTCCGAGTCCGTCAGGAATCCACTAGGATGGGCCTTGTGTAACGCATTTCTACGCTCTAGTGAATATCGTCCGCTTGGCTGGAATGGAGGGGGATTCGGAGATAAAGTTGGCATATCGGCCAACGGGTCCCCTTTGATATTACGCTGAATCCGGAATTCTTTTGGTAATGTGGCCGGTACTGCGCGGACCTTCTTGGCGACGGGCTTGTACTTTTTCTTAGTGGCCGCAAACGTAGAGACCACTGGATCCCGTGTTTGAGAATCGCTGACATGGGGGTCACCGGCTAGCGGACGTGACACATCGCCGAATAAATTAACTGATGAAAAATAAGACCGGACTTCGGGAGACTCGCAAGCGGAGAGATAAAGGAAGGGAATAAAATCTTGTTTTGAGGTTTTGCTATTTTCTTGATCACCTAGAATATTGTACGCAGAAATATGAAACTGGGCGGGGGTATCCGTCTCTTCGATGACAAGGGCCGCCCACTGTTCCCTGTCCGATACACCTAAAATAATTCATCCCGCTCGAGAGGCGGGGCCTCGAAATTGAGGACGACCTCTTGGAAATGTCGGGATGGTGGAAACAATCCCGGAGATGGGGTCGTTGATCGTGATCGTTTGGTCCTCATTTTTGAAATTCTTGATGCAACTCTCCGTCAAAACATCAAAGGGTCGTCCGAGTAGTATATCATAGGCCGGATCCCTGATGACATGAATCTGGAGGTAAACGGTAATATCTCCGACTTGGAAAGGAATGTTGTGTGCCAATCCCAGAGACATGTCGATTGTCTTGTTTGCCGATTGCATCTGGAGTTGTATGGTGGGGTCGTACTGGAGGCCTAAAGTGTGGCAAACCGCTTCTGACATTGCCACGATCTGAGAACCTGGATCTAAAATCGCTTCGACCTTCTCCTGGTTGTCAATAAGTCCCATAATGGACCGAAGCGCATGCGACTCCTTGGCCACGATTAATTGCTTCGGTGTCTCCCCCGGACCTAAACTCCGGAGATAAACCTCGTATGGATCGGGTAGCACAAGTACTCCCGGACGGATCGAACGTCCATTATGAATCAACTGCTCGACATTTGGTAGTTCAGGGCCATCTTGCTCGTCCTCCACCTCCTGAATCGTGGCTTGCAGGCGTACCGCTGGTGGGGCCGGTACCTTCTTGGGTGTTACAATGTCCCTATATTTGGCCCGGACCTCCGGAGCTATGGATAACAATTCTTCCGACGTCAACGAGATGTTCGGAGTCTTCAGAGCGCGTTCGAAAACCAGGTCAGAGATACGGGGATTGTAGACGGGGGCCTGAGTACGGTACGCTGGCTCCTTGGCTTTGGACGCTTCGGCCGCCTGTGCTGGATCCTGTTCAGCGTTCCGCTGGACTGCCTGCCTACGCCGGTTGACGTCTCTTGCACCAGCGAATGGATGGATTGGTCCTTCCGGCAGATGTGGTGGAGTCTCGCGATTGACTGATGGCCGCGCTGCCTCGGTCACTGGCTGCTCACGGACCGACTGACTCTTAGCCTTGGAGTGGGTAGAACCGGGCGGACCAGCGCTAGATTCTTTGGACGGGTTGGTAGGCCTATTTGCTGGAGGAATGTAGACTCCGTCAAAAACTTGCTTCCCCTTTCCGCGTAACGCGAATAGCTCCCGCTCTAAAGCATCAATACGCTCCTGCTGGTCTAGATGAAACATATCTGTGGTGTGTGAAGCTACCGGAGCTCGGACCTCTTCCCATAGCATCGTGTCCAACAGGTGTACGCTGGTTTGCCCTGGATTTTGACGATGCCATTCTAAAATTCGGTCCCTCATCGTTGCTCCTGGTAGCGCTCTCGAGACCATCGCCCCGCTAGGTAGGACGACTTGTCCTTCGGCATTTCGTTTACACCGACCGGCTCTAATGTCCTCCTCAACCTTGGGACACCTTCGGATCGAATGGTCTCCTTCTCCGCAATAAAGACAATTATAATTGGTTGCGGCAGGTCGAGTAGACGTTGCTGGAGCCAAACCAGCGTTCTGCTGAACCGCAGCAACCAGAGCCTGGCTGATGGACTTTGTAATGACCTCCACCAGTGAAGCTAGGTCCTCGGTCTTTACGGCCGGTGCACTGAGAGTGCTGCTGGATGACTCCGGACGCCTCTCTGAAGTCCCGATTGCCGACGTGCCATGGAGAATAAACTCCGCCGCCTTGTAGACTTCATCCACGCTGTACGGAGTATCTGGCTGGTGGTCTACGTCCTTGATCTGAAGACGCCCGAATATTTTTGCCCATAGGTCCGGTTGGAATCCCCGCTGGAACGCTCTTCCCTGCTCGCGAACCGAGATAATGTCGTTCTTCCGAAGGTACCGAGTGACGAGCAAAAAGTCGCGATAAAATGCTGCCAGGTCCGCCAAATTATGAATCCCCACTCTTTGCCTTTCGCCTACTATCCGGTCCATATCTCCAACGCTGTACCGTTGGTCCTCTTTGACGGCTGGGTATAGTGCCAAAATCGCCGCCTTAAATTCCTCGAAGCTCTTGGAGTCGTCTGCAAATTCGGGGACGCCTTTCCAGAGCTCCTCCTCGTACATGGGGACGTATTTTACCACCACTGCCTTTTTTGCTGCCTCGCTAGCCACCGCGTTCGGATGGGCCGCAAAGAGGTCTGTGATGTCCTCGAAATAGCGGAGTAAAGTCCGCGGCTGTTCCGGATCGAAACGCGGTGCATGCTTGTCGTAACGGGACGGGAGGGTGTCTGACATAGTGGTAGAGATTGCGGGTTCCGAATGAATTATTTCCGGAGTACTGAGAATGCTAGGAGGGATTTCTAGGAAACTGGATGCGGTGGAACTGCCGGACGCGAGTTGGTTTGGTAATGGATTAGATGGACGTCGAACTATGGGAGCTCCGGAATCCGGAGTTGACCGACGATGGCTTTGGGTGATTTCTCGAAGAGGGATGTCCGGACTGTCTGGTTCCTCAATGGAGGGAAGACCCGGA
>NW_006920415.1:1632520-1637146 GCF_000344685.1 Gloeophyllum trabeum ATCC 11539 | reverse complement strand
TATTCTTCCGGATGACTTCGGAGCGTCTGGCTGCGGAGCTAAATCATTTCGGTGATCTGCGCCTGCCTTGAGGACGTTAGAAGGTCCGGAATTAAATCCAGAACCCTTCGTCGGTTACTTGTCGCGTAAGAGGTTCGACAGGTGGTGTCGAATAAACTTTGGAGGGGATGTATGGTGTGTCAAATTCGCAATTTCGGGGGTCAGAAGATCGCTGGGGCTTATCAGCGTCAACTAGCATTTGTTTTTAGGCGTCAAAGTGTTTGTTTTATTTTTCTAGGTCTTCCTATGGACTACCCTACGACGTCTTACTCCTCCTTCCCCCTCGAACTATCAAAATACCCCTCAGTTGTCTCAGACCGCCTCACCCATACTGCGGGTGTTAGGTTTATTTCTTTTGGTCCTTGGTGATTGTTGTATGTCTGTGCATATGAATGCGCAGCTTCATCTGAGCCACTCTTCCCAGGTATGCACATTATATTCGGAGTGCGAAGATCACCAAAGACAATATTGTGAGCATGGAGCAGCTCAACAGCGTTCTTCACATCCTTGTAGATGCTGTATGGAAGGGGCTTGCCCAGAGCCTCTGAAGCCCATGCCATGTCCCCATGAACATGGTCCATCACAACCATTGTGAGGCTGCCAAGCACGGGTATACAGGCATGTAGCGCTGGTGCGAGTCCAGCTTACGCTACAAGTTTATGTGCATCTGAGTTATATTTTGCGGTGAACTCGACAACAACCTGTCTGCCATTGTCATCAGGGACAGATGACGCATGCGCAGGTTCGTCAAGTTCAGTAGGGTAGCAAGGTAAAGACTAGAGCGTCTCTCGTGTGAAGCATCTGCTATTTGATAGGATTTACCCGGGACGGATAATCGGCCAGTGAATTTCAGATGCGGCATGAGATGCTCGTAAGAAGGGCAAGGCGGCGGCAACCAGAAACAAGTAGGAGATCCCCAGCGGTGGCGGCACATTGTCGATTTCCGAGTAGAACCGCTCTAGCCCTGTAAACACCTCTTTCACAGCCTTGAAGACACAAGCCACACGAGGGACTACAGTGAGCTCATGGAAGCCTAAACACAGCTGGTAGGAGAAAAGACAGTCGATATAAGGGCCATCTGTGTAGGTAGCAATCGCAATCTCCAGGAGATCCCCCATGACGCCAATGAGAACGGCAGGGCAGTTTGATTGCTTCCGTCAGAGTAACATCTGTAATATCCTCATCAGTATAGACAAAACACCTGATACAACGAATTAGCCTACCTTTCCCATCATTTCCGTCACAATTCTAGCATACATTAAACCAGCTTGCAATGAAGCATCCCCGCTCAAGCCGACCTCGTTCTTGACCTCCATGAGACCAAAGGGCTCAGTGCCCCCAACCGCAATATCAGGTTCGATGCCATCAATCTTCGGCTTCCGCGTAAATGGCATGCCGAGGAATTGCTGCAACGGGCGAGAGAGCGAATCAATGCAAATGTCCTCTAATGGATAGCTACCAAGACTCAGGGTGACCAGCTCATGAGCTGCTCGGAATGAGGCAGGATGAATCTCTGATATGTCCTCAAGATGCGAAAGTTGATATGCGAGCCGACCCAACACAGAATTAAAGAGAGCAACCAGCGGACCATAGTTGGAGGCTGGTCGCCCAGTATGAAACACATCCTTATTTTGGTTGACGACCTTTGCAATACCATCAAACGAACTGATGCCCGCTGATGGAAGAATGTCCTGTGCTGTTGTATCCTAAGTAGTCTAAGAGATAGTTACCCCCTCTCCAAGAATGCCTAATGGTGCATGTCTGTTGCCTGGACATCTGGCATCCACCTCACATCATAGTTTTATCGTACAGTCCGTTCAGCCTCATGATCATAAGCCATGGAATGACATGGATTTTCTTGATTCTACTTATTTGTAAATTGTCCATCACAGACTTATGTATGGCATGGAGGCCCAGAAAACTAGAATGATTGAATACCCATGTTAGATGGAGTGCACATACACTCAAATCCCTCTCAAGCCATGACATACAACACTCAAAATTCTGAGGTACAAGGATCTATGCTTAATACTATGTGCTCCCTGTACCTCTAAGTTCTAGCTCACAATAGGCCTTCATCTGTACCTGGTGGCATCCACAAACCAACACTGATTACATAGTTGAGCGGGACTTAAGTGTGAACATTGAGATGGATTCCTGACCATGGCCAAGTCCTTGTTCAGTAGTGGTGCCACTAGGGCCAAACATAGCACGCCGGATTTTGCCGGTGCGATGGAAAGTGCGACGCAATTCAAGGGTGCCAGAACCCCTCCCAAAGGAGGGGCATTTATCTGAGTCTCAGTATATTCCACATGCTTCACATTGCTTATCTTTTTTTGAGCTCTTTAAATTTCCCATAGACTGTAGACAGAAGAGCTGTATGAGCCTATGAGGTGACAGGTCAGGGAGAGTCTGGTATTTCCTCTTTTTTGCAATCATATCTCACATTCCATCAAAATGTTTTCCCAATATTGTGTATTTGATTCTCATAGTAGGCTGAATCCTATTATTCAATGTGAGCAGACGACCATCGCGAAGGTGTGATTCCTAAGACCTAAGGGCCTGTTTGGTTGTGCGGGTAGGGTAGGGTAGGGTAGGGTAGGGTTAGCTGGGTCCTCAGTTTCCCAGCGGTCCCAGTGGCATCTATTCTCACCCTGAGTCACAGGGTGTGACATGCGCTATTTATGGATGGATCCTGCTTCTTCAAGTCTGGAGCTTAGACCCACGTGCGTCTATTCCTCATTTGAGCAGCACAATGGTTCTTCGGCAACAGCCAGCTCTGCTGATTGGCCGAATACTCTACAACTGACCGGTCAAGCTCGGCTTACCGGCATCGTGCACAGATGCCCATACAGGTGCGGTCACTCTGGTGACAGACCTGGGGCTAGACTTGAGTCCACTGAACACGTTCTGCAAGACCTGCGAACAGGAAATTTCCTCGGTTGTATCTGAAACGCCACAAATTTCCTAATACATGTACTTTAACCCTACCCTACCCTACCCTACCCGTGCAACCAAACAGGCCCTAAGGAAAGCCCCGGTGAGTGGGTTGAGGCGGGAGGCAAGGCCACCGGGAACACCCGAGCAATGCACGTGGCGGCAGCAGCGCCACTGAGCCTGTAACCCTACGCTAGGGTTGACAAGCCATTGGGTGGCGTGGGAGATCCCTTTTGCATTTCGAGACCGCTATGCCGACAAAGGGGGAGCAAGCTCCCCCAATTATAGTTGGGTGTAATTAGATACAGGAGATGAACAAGACCACATATTTGCGGATAAGTACACAAAAGAATTCCTCGGACATGATGAATGTAAGACGCCTCGTAAGATGAACAGTTCACTGTGAGAAGAGTCACCGAACTAGCGTCTCCTACCGAGGACAGTAGCGCTCACTCTCCCCCTGCATTAGCAACTCCCAGCTCGATGGGTTGGTCAAGCTGGGAGTGAATAACAAGGGATAGTGGAGGAAACCGTCCGTAGCGAAGTAGGGTACAATGTCACATCTCACGAACTCATGTGTACCTACAACGCCTGGACCATCCGAGCAGCATTCGCAGTGGATTCAAGATTGGCCAGACTCCCATACAACGCCCGTGCCATTGTCGTGGTGGATTGCTGCCATATCCTGCAAAGGAGTCAGTCAATAAATAGGCATAAGCACTAGACCGAGTTCGCGGAGAAACCGCGCAGATGCATGACATCACGCGCCATAGAAGCGATCAGCAGAGCGCGGACACAGCACGCGTCTTCGTCTTCATCCCCCCGACAACGTCGAAGTCTGAAGACGCGCGCGACGACGGAGACGGACGTGTCAAAGACGCAAGATGTCGCGAATTTGAAGTTTTGTAGGCGTGTTTGGGCATGTTTGTCAGTTCCCGCCGCCACGTGAAAACCTAAGACCTAGAACGATTAAAGGGTGGCTGCTGAAGTCGACGAGGCCGTAAGTTCCTTACGTCTTCTTGGTCGTGTCCATTCAACATGGCGACGCCAGCGCAGAGCGAGCTGCGCCAGCGGCGGTTGTCCAGGGAGAAACAGGAACAACAACTTTCCGGCGATGAGAAGAGGGTACGGCCCCGCGAGGAGGTGGTGTGGGGGAAGACTCCGAGCGGCGAAGGTGCGTCGTATATCGTCCTCGAAGCCCAAGAGCAATCACTGAAATATCGGGCGCACCAGTTTTTTGCGTCCCCACAACGCACGACGTCCTCACCCTTTTCCACCCCGCCTACCCAAAGTCGCACTTTGACCTGCTCAACCTCGCCCTGCTCGGCGCGCAGCTGCTACTCTTCTTCCTGCTGCCCTCTTACCTGCGGAAGCCGTTTTTTCTCGTGTACTTTGCGTTCTGGCGGCTCGCGTACGACGCGGGGCTCGGCTGGGTCCTGACGCGGCAGAGCAAGCGCAGGTGGATCGTCAAGGAGGTCCAGCGCCTCGGGTGGCTGGACGAAAAGCGCAACCCCAAGATGAGGGACTGGATACGGAAGCAGCTGCAAGGGAAGATGGGGCAGGATTATTCGTTTGATGTTTGTTCATCGCAATACAGTGACACGGACTTGATTAATCATTTACAGGCCTTACCCCTAGAGTACAATACAT
>NW_006920415.1:1624780-1630781 GCF_000344685.1 Gloeophyllum trabeum ATCC 11539 | reverse complement strand
GAAGGTCTTCGTGGAGGACTTGCTCGTCCAGTTCGATGTCAAGGAGGGCGGGACGAGCATACGTGGCATGAGAGTACGATTCGGCGACGAGCAGCAGACAGCGACGGCGAGAGTGAGAGGAAGGAGCAGCGAACAGTGACAGCGTGCACGCAGCAGAGAGCGACGGCGTGAGCAACGACCCGGACGTGGTGGAGCAGACGCAGGAGAGGGGGAAAGGCGAGGTGGGAGGTGCGTCGACCCGATAATTTTTGTTTGGTGAATGATAGGCGGAGCTAAGCGAGGTGTACAAATAAGAAAAAAGCCATAAGTCTCCTTGACCCGGCCCTGAAGAGAGGGGGAAGAGCTGTATCAGGGACTACGAGTCTCCTTGACCCGGCCCTGAAGAGAGGGGGAAGAGCTGTATTAGGGACTACGAGTCTCCTTGACCCGGCCCTGAAGAACGGGGTAGTCTCCTTGACTATTGCCTGTACAACGAGGTATAGAGGAGAAAGAGTCGTATTCGAGGCTACAAGTGTACTTGGAGCGACTACAAGGGACACGTATCAGGGCCTACAAGTGCGCTACGAGCAACTGCAAGGGATACGACGAGACTACAAGTCGCACTAGGACATCCGCTCCCCGCCTCAAGTCTGCAGACGAGCGCTAACGCCTCCGTCCGCCCAGAATCGCCGCCGCTTCAAAATCATGGCAGGCATCTTTCGAGGCCTCAAAGCCCGCTGGATTTGCTTTGCGCGGGCTCCGGGTCCTCGCGGAGGTGACGAGACCAGGCTCGCGAATTTCAAGGAGTGGTCTTTGGACGGGATAGGTGGGGTTGGTATACGATTACGAGCTGTTGTAGGATACCGTGGTTTTAGCAATAGATTTTTGTGCGATATCGACAAAGACGTACCTGCACATCAAGTCACCCATACCTCCCCACCGCGCTCGCCGGATTTCGATCCATACCTACTTCATCTCGCTTGCCCCGACTGCTGCTCCAAAGGTCCGACATGACCGGGACGGCGCGAGGATTGGGACGAATCGTCCGTACTCTGTCGTAAGAACCCCTAGCCATAAATATCTGTTGAGGTGTCCTGAAGTTCCGGCCCACTCAGCCCTGCGCCCTTCGCAGGCTCAGACCTTGCTGGCTGGACGAGCAAACGTCCCTACATTGTCTACCGGCGTGTCGAAAGGTCCGGGCTGAGGGACGGTCTGGGAGGTATCGCCGAGGCAGGCTGGGGTCGCTCGCGGGACGAAGAATCGTCCCTGCATTGTTGTACCTCCCGATAGTCGGAGATGATCCGGAGACGTTCGCCAAGGTGTGCAGACGCTTCACAAGGCGGGCAGCGTGTAATTCACGCCCCCAGACATCGACAAGCAAGGATCACCTCGCTCACGGGACGAAGATTCGTCCCTACATTGTCGTAGGTCCATGGGAGAGCCAAGCCACAGATTTTCCTCGGTGCGTTGATGACTCGAACTGGCTGCTCCAGATGAGCACCGAGTGCTGTGCCATTGAGGACGTCAACGAGGGTGGATCGGGTTGCCCGCGGGACGGCGATTTGTCCCCATATTGCCGTAGACTTGGGAGAGACGTCGGCAGCGATACGCCCAGGGGTCTCACTCGCGGGGCTTCGATCGATACCTACATTGTCATCGCAGATCCCCGCAGACAAGAGCGCATCCGTGTACTCGTGGCGTAGCATGACTGACTTGCAGCACTCGACTCTGGACAGCCACACAGTGTTAGCAAGGCGTAGAGACGGAAGTGAAGAGCACACACCTTCGCGTTAGCACCTGACCGAGTCCCTACGAGCCCAACAACTTTGGGACTCGTCTCCGAAGGCCGTACATCTCATCATCGCCGCACGGCCCTAGGAACTGTTAAGGGACAGTTAGATCGGTACAATGATGGAACTGAGAGATACGTACATTCGGGATATATGTGCTGGCCCTTCTGCGAGCCCATTCATCCTCGGAGCGATTCATCCAATCCGTTCATCCAATGTCCGTCGCGCACATTGCCGCTGACCGGGCCATAGACATCCACGGAGTGGTAACTTGAAGTTGAAAGGATAGGCCTGTGGGTACGTCTCGCGGGGCTTCGATTCGTACCTATATTGCTGTCCAGGACCCCCCGAGAGACCGGCGCTTGCGATGAAGAGGCCGTCGCGGAGACGTCGGTACAACGTGATGAGACCTAGGAATTGATAAGCAAGAGTCAGATAATGATGGAGCAGACTTCAACAGACGGACGCGTACCTTCAGGACACGAACGTCGCGAGATGGCTAGCGCTCATGCAAGCCGATCTACCCTCGCATCGGCCGCGGGGCGGCGATGCGTCCGTACATTGACGTAGGGCCATGTAACGTGCGAGGAGCACGTCGCGACTCGCCGCAGATTGGGCCGAGGACATCCGCACAGTCGTAAAGGTCATCCGGGCCAAGTGCCCGAGACTGGCACCTGACTTTCGTCGGCTGAGGTGCGGATAGGAGGCGCTCCCCAGACATTGATTCGTGGCTACTTGTCTGACCACGGACAAACACTGAGAGGGGGTAGAGAGGCAGCGGGAGGTCTTTCGTCGGGCGTCGATCCATGCCTACATCGTGATGCCGGTCCTCAGTGCCGGCGAGAGGCGACAAAGACTGTGGAACGTCACCATACGACAGTGTGATCACAATAAAGGGAACTTACAGAAGCAATGGTAGCGAGGATACCATGTCTGCCGTTCATGACATTCGCGTCCAAACACCGCGCGTCGTGGGAAGTGCGCGCTCAGACAAGTCTGCCCGAGCATCTTAATGTCGGAGGTGCTGACTGGGAGCCTCAGTCGTGGGAGATGGCGCAGTAGATCGAACCAGGAGACAGAGAGGATAGGACCGGCGGCAGCGACGACCGAGAATTGACGGGAGCCAGACAGTACCAGACAGCGGAGAGAAGGCCGTCAGGGCTTGAAATGCCGACATCGAGTAGCCCTTGCGACGAGTGGCCGTCGGGAAGAACGTGCCGCAAAGTTCACGTACGCTGCCCCCCCTCGACAGAACAGAGGGCCGCGCTGTGTGGGGAGCCGGAGAGTGCTTTTGGCGGGGGATACCGTCGCCGGAACGCAAGGGCACGGAGTCCGCGTCGGGTCGTCGGCTCTGCAGCTCATTGCTGTCGAGGAGGAAGAGGCCGTAGTCTGCCATGGATAATCAGTGAATGACAGCGCTACGATACAGCTAGACACACCAAGTCGCTGAACCAATCCCAACGGTCGCTACAGAAGTCACACCAGCGCCGCGCGGCCGTCGCGCGCATATTACAGCCGTTCTGCTCGTAGTGGAACCCGTGCAAAAGTTCGCCGTAGCACTGAGTGAGGGCGAGTGACGGGGGAAACGAGGGAGGTTGAGGATGCCTGTTACAGAGGAGTGTTCCGCTGTCAGTCCCCATACCTGAAATAGCTGCACATGAAACGAACACTTACATCTGCCTAGTCCCCGCCACTCCATCGGCATACCCTCTTGAACGCCGTGTAGATCTCCTTTCGAACCTGCAGGAGACCGAGCCAATAGCGATCAATACTTACAACTATGACAGATTCTCAGATAGAAAAGATAAGCGTCGTCTCGCGTAACGAGACGCAGGAGCAACTTTAACGAGAAGAGCCGGCGCCGAAACGCTCTGCCAATGATCTGGCGCGTGACGAAGACCAGCGGCACGACCTTGGGATGTAACAGCTGAATGTAGGTCAGACTTTGCACAAGTCACAAGCATCGCTTCGGCGTACCTCAAGCTCGCAACGCTAAGCCCAGCCGCTCACCGGGGTCGATGAACCGTTAATTCTCAGTTGAATCGTGTTGCCCCACATCAGTGGGATGGGAAAACAAGCACGAAATTGGAATATATTGATAATATGGAATAAGGGAACTAGATAACTGGGAACAGAGTGAGCGCCGGCTATGAGACCCAACGCAATGGAGACAACGTACCATAGCACTACCCAGCCCAAACAAGCCGTATGCTAGACCCCTCCTACTCCAGTTGGTGCGTTCAAGTCAGAAAACATGTCGTATGGGGCTGCGTGCCAAGGATTACAGCCGGAACTCGTGAATAGTGTTGTTAGTTGAGGGGGAGTTGGTGAAAGCGCAGACCAGGGGAACGCAAACCTTGCAAAGCCAGCGTTAGTGGAAATCGGACGGAAAATGAGCACAGATGTGGATTCATTCACATATATTCCCCGAAACCGTCTCCAATCTCCGCACATAACCCGCTCAAACGCAGCCAACCTCCCCCCGTTCCCGTGGCTACTCCCTCTCGTCCCCGGGTATTGTAGACCTTCAAGGCAGCGATATTGCGCTGCGCTAACTTGCCCACTAACGGTTATTCATCGCCTTGAACCGCTGGAACCGCTCTTCGCCATCGAACGTGTATTAAATATCAAGCAGCGGCGGAAATCGCGCAGAACGGACACATACCTCTCCAAAAAACTAATTAACATGACTTCAGAGCCGTAGCAAGCGTGAGCAGCGGACTAGGACGCGCGAGCAGTCGTCGGCTGAAGGAACGCGGAATGAGCGTCAAGCGCGAAAGACGACGCGTCAAAGGCTCACCTCTCGTTTGCTTGATTTGGCAGGCAGCACAGCCGCCGTCTCCGATCGATCTCTGCTGCTCGCCTCGATCTCGCTTGCGCCTGTCGACGCTCCTCTGCGTCGTGTTTGGCCAGGATCGCGCGCGGGCGACGAAGCCTTCGTTGCAGTGGCGACACCGCGCAAGTAGCCATGTATATGAGTGAGAAATCTACCCAAGTGAGATGCATGCAGTAGCACTGGATAGCCAACATCTCATGAAAAGGAAATGGGGAGTGTCGACCCCAGTGAAGGGGGTCAAAGAGCATCGGGGCATAATGACGGCGGGGAAGGACATTCGCGGTTGAACGGTGATAGTATATGAGGCATGCTTGCTTCGAAGGCGGAGGGTCGGCAAAGTGTGAAACCGTTCACACGACATTGATTCCATTACTCTCAGCGGTGCTTCCACTCTGCCGACATCCGCTTAGCCAAACCGGCGCGCGGCACCTTCTTGATGGTATTTACGTAAGTCACTCTTAGATCTCGAAACGATTATTCTAAATTTTCAGGATTTTCCAACCTCAAGTGATCTATGCGTACGGTATTCCTCTTTCTATGGGAAGCTATGCACTTTGATATTTACAGGTAATATATTCTCCTATTACACGCAGCAGACCCGCCTTCAAGGCAAGAGATCTGCTGTCCGAGCTGGGCCCTGACTGCAGAGAGGCTGATGCTTCTTTGTAATCAGGGCTCAGATCAATCAGCAGATCTCGGAATTTTGTGAATTATTTCCCTTTTTTCTGTTATATTCTTTTCATTGTATTCATGGCTGACATCGCGAAGGCCTGCGTAGCGGCAGACAAGCACGGTGTGCCGCACAGTTCTACGTTCGACACTAAGTGAGAATCTAAGTCACTGCTGCCATTGGATTGCACTCTAAGTCTTAAGCCTGCTTGCTTCTCGGACGGGTTTGATACTCTGCGTGTTGTGACAAAGTCTTATGCCGGCTCTCAGTCTACTTTTCAGAGGCAACAAAAAGTAAACTAATATGTCTTGGATGTTGGTAAGTTGCAGCCACTCTCTGCGTAGTGAGTGTGCCATTCGTGCAATTGGGCTTACATCTGCTCTGCAATGGCAACGACAATCGACTGACGCTGGCACGGTTAGACAGAGGCACGCGGGATTCACAGCGATGGCGGAGCTGTAGAATGTAGGCGGGATCGGAAATGAATACATTCGGGGCCGTCGTTCAGAAGGATCCTGTGAGTTGTCTTCGAGATATACTACTTTGTAATGCAGCCTGCCGCTGCGACGTACCCGCGACAGAGTTATCGTGCGCATCGAGTCAGGACTGGAGTTTGTCGTGCGCGAGAGAGCCTGAGGACGGCACGGTCAGTGGCGGAACGGTCGCAAGTCGACGCGCGCGTTGGCTTGATCGACTTTGTGCGCCACAGCATGCTCTCGCCCTTGC
>NW_006920415.1:1607880-1614454 GCF_000344685.1 Gloeophyllum trabeum ATCC 11539 | reverse complement strand
TTCGTGGAGGACTTGCTCGTCCAGTTCGATGTCAAGGAGGGCGGGACGAGCATACGTGGCATGAAACGGCGACGAGCAGCAGACAGCGACGGCGAGAGTGAGAGGAAGGAGCAGCGAACAGTGACAGCGTGCACGCAGCAGAGAGCGACGGCGTGAGCAACGACCCGGACGTGGTGGAGCAGACGCAGGAGAGGGGGAAAGGCGAGGTGGGAGGTGCGTCGACCCGATAATTTTTGTTTGGTGAATGATAGGCGGAGCTAAGCGAGGTGTACAAATAAGAAAAAAGCCATAAGTCTCCTTGACCCGGCCCTGAAGAGAGGGGGAAGAGCTGTATCAGGGACTACGAGTCTCCTTGACCCGGCCCTGAAGAGAGGGGGAAGAGCTGTATTAGGGACTACGAGTCTCCTTGACCCGGCCCTGAAGAACGGGGTAGTCTCCTTGACTATTGCCTGTACAACGAGGTATAGAGGAGAAAGAGTTGTATTCGGGGCTACAAGTGTACTTGGAGCGACTACAAGGGAGACGTATCAGGGCCTACAAGTGCGCTACGAGCAACTGCAAGGGATACGACGAGACTACAAGTCGCACTAGGACATCCGCTCCCCGCCTCAAGTCTGCGGACGAGCGCTAACGCCTCCGTCCGCCCAGAATCGCCGCCGCTTCACAATCGTGGCAGGCATCTTTCGAGGCCTCAAAGCCCGCTGGATTTGCATTGCGCGGGCTCCGGGTCCTCGCGGAGGTGACGAGACCAGGCTCGCGAATTTCAAGGAGCGGTCTTTGGACGGGATAGGTAGGGTTGGTATACGATTACGAGCTGTTGTAGGATGCCGTGGTTTTAGCAATAGATTTTTGTGTGATATCGACGAAGACGTACCTGCACATCAAGTCACCACCGCGCTCGCCGGATTTCGATCCATACCTACTTCATCTCGCTTGCCCCGACTGCTGCTCCAAAGGTCCGACATGAACGGGACGGCGCGAGGATTGGGACGAATCGTCCGTACTCTGTCGTAAGAACCCCTAGCCATAAATATCCATTGAGGTGTCCTGAAGTTCCGGCCCACTCAGCCCTGCGCCCTTCGCAGGCTCAGACCTTGCTGGCTGGACGAGCAAACGTCCCTACATTGTCTACCGGCGTGTCGAAAGGTCCGGGCTGAGGGACGGTCTGGGAGGTATCGCCGAGGTAGGCTGGGGTCGCTCGCGGGACGAAGAATCGTCCCTGCATTGTTGTACCTCCCAATAGTCGGAGATGATCCGGAGACGTTCGCCAAGGTGTGCAGACGCTTCACAAGGCGGGCAGCGTGTAATTCACGCCCCCAGACATCGACAAGCAAGGATCACCTCGCTCACGGGACGAAGATTCGTCCCTACATTGTCGTAGGTCCATGGGAGAGCCAAGCCACAGATTTTCCTCGGTGCGTTGATGATGAGCACCGAGTGCTGTGCCATTGAGGACGTCAACGAGGGTGGATCGGGTTGCCCGCGGGACAGCGATTTGTCCCCACATTGCCGTAGACTTGGGAGAGACGTCCGCAGCGATAAGCCCAGGGGTCTCACTCGCGGGGCTTCGATCGATACCTACATTGTCATCACAGATCCCCGCAGACAAGAGCGCATCCGTGTACTCGTGGCGTAGCATGACTGACTTGCAGCGCTCGACTCTGTACAGCCACACGGCGTTAGCAAGGCGTAGAGACGGAAGTGAAGCGCACACACCTTCGCGTTAGCACCTGACCGAGTCCCTACGAGCCCAACAACTTTGGGACTCGTCTCCGAAGGCCGTACATCTCATCATCGCCGCACGGCCTAGGAACTGTTAAGGGACAGTTAGATCGGTACAATGATGGAACTGAGAGATACGTACATTCGGGATATATGTGGCGGAAGACGGCTGGCACTTCTGCGAGCCCATTCATCCTCGGAGCGATTCATCCAATCCATTCATCCAACGTCCGGCGCGCACGTTGCCGCTGACCGGGCCATAGACATCCACGGAGTGGTAACTTGAAGTTGAAAGGATAGGCCTGTGGGTACGGCTCGCGGGGCTTCGATTCGTACCTATATTGCTGTCCAGGACCCCGCGAGAGACCGGCGCTTGCGATGAAGAGGCCGTCGCGGAGACGTCGGTACAACGTGATGGGACCTAGGAATTGATAAGCAAGAGTCAGATAATGATGTAGGAGACTTCAACAGACGGACACGTACCTTCAGGACACGAACGGCGCGAGATGACTAGCGCTCGTGCAAGCCCATCTACCCCCGCATCGGCCGCTGGGCGGTGATGTGTCCGTACATTGACGTAGGGCCATGTAACGTGCGAGGAGCACATCGCGACTCGCCGCAGATTGGGCCGAGGACATCCGCGCAGTCGTAAAGGTCATACGCGCCAACTGCCCGAGACTGGCACCTGACTTTCGTCGGCTGAGGTGCGGACAGGAGGCGCTCCCCGGACATCGATCCGTGGCTACTTGTCTGACCACGGACAAACACCGAGAGGGGGTAGAGAGGCAGCGGGAGGTCTTTCGTCGGGCGTCGATCCATACCTACATCGTGATGTCGGTCCTCAGTGCCGGCGAGAGGCGACAAAGACTGTGGGACGTCACCATATGACAGTGTGATAACAATAAAGGGAACTTACAGAGGTAATGGTAGCGAGGATGCCATGTCTGCCGTTCATGATACTCGCGTCCAAACGCCGCGCGTCATGGGACGTGCGTGCTCAGACAACTGACTGGGAGCTTTAATCGTGGGTGATGGCGCAGTAGATCGAACCAGGAGACAGGGAGAATAGGACCGGCGGCAGCAACAACCGAGAATTGAAGAGAGCCAGACAGTACGAGACAGCGGAGAGAAGGCCGTCAGGGCTTGAAATGCCGACATCGAGTAGCCTTTGTGACGGGAAGAACGTGCCGCAAAGTTCACGTACGCTGCCCCCCTCGACAGAACAGAGGGCCGCGCTGCGTGCGGTGCCATCCATCTAGGAGCATGTTTTCAGAGCTTCGACCCATCGAACGCTCGCAATGAAGCGGTGGGAAGTCGGCGAGTGCTTTTGGTGCGGGGATACCGTCGCCGGAAACGTAAGGGCACAGTCCGCGTCGGATCGTGGGTGCTGCAGCTCATCGCCGTCGATGGTTGGGAAGCCATAATCTATGGCAGAATGGAGATCAGTGGATGAACGACAGCATTATGTTGTGCTCAGACCCACCGATCGATGCGAAAATTACAGACGCGACGCGGCCCTTCCGTCCGGATTTGAAGCCCACGTGCTGTGTCGAAGGTTGCCGAAGCGCTGGATGAGAGCCAGTGGCGGGGAAAAGGGCGAGGAGACTGAAGATGCAGCGCGAGCGTTCAAGTTGGGCTGTGACAAAGGAACGTCCCGCAGTTAGTTCCTATCTCTGAAAGAGCAGCATATACATTGGATGCTTACCGGCTCGTCATCTCTGCCAAAATCGTCAATGCAGGCAATATATAGTATCTTGAACGCCATGTAGATCTCCTCTCGAACCTGCAGGAGACCGTGGAAATAGCGATTGATAGTTACAAATACAACAGAACCTCAGATAGCAAAGGTAAGTGTTGTCTGGAGTAACGAGACGCAGGAGCAACTGTAACGAGAAGAGGCCAACCTGAAGGGCTGTACGAATGACCTTCTGTGAGACGAAGACCAGCAGCACGACCTTGGGCTCGAAATGCTGTGGATCGATCTGGGAAACAGCTGCTTTTGGTCAGTCTTATGCAAAAGTCCCAAGCATCGCTTCGGCGTGCCTCACGCTCGCAACACTAGCTCCAAGCGCTCCAGGCGTCGATGCTCCGTCGATTCTCGCACAAGTCGACTTGCGTCACGTCAGTTGGATGGAAATCCAGACGCGAAAACAGAATATATTGATATTATGGCATACAAAGGCAGCTATATAACTGGAAATACCGTGAGCGCCGGCTACGAGATCTAACGCAAAGGAGACAACGTACCATAGCAGTACCCATCCAAAATAACCCGTGTGCTCGACTCCTCATAATCCCAATTGGTATATTCAAGTCAGAAAACGTGTCGTATCCAACATCGAGAGCTGGGAAGGCGAGCAAACGTTGGAGACGCTGTGGAGAGGAGGCGAGCGGAAAAGCCATAACAGCATCATTTACAGTTGTCCCGGGGGGGGCTGTGTGTCGAGGATTACCGCCGGACTTTGCGACTAGCTTCGCTAGTCGAGGGGAAGGTGGTCAAAGCACAGACCGGGAGAATGCAAGACTTGCGAAGCCAAAATCAGTGGAAATCGAACGGAAATTTGAGCACGAATGTAGATATACTCACATTTCCTCCGCAACCGACTCTCATCTCCGACTCCACCCTGTCCTCACATAACCCGCTCAAATCTCCCCACTGCACCCGCGAATGACGACCTTGTGGCGACTCCATGCTCTCCCGAGGTATTAATCTTCGAGGCAGCTAAATTGCGCTGCGCTAACTTGTCCACTAACAGTTATCCATCGCCTTGAACCGCTGGAACCGCTCTTCGCCATCTAACGTGTATTAAATATCAAGCAGCGGCGGAAAGCACGCAGAACGGACACATACCTCGCCGAAAAACTAATTAACATGACTTCAGAGCCGTAGCAAGCGTGAGCAGCGGACTAGGACGCGCGAGCAGTCGTCGGCTGAAGGAACGCGGAATGAGCGTCAAGCGCGAAAGACGACACGTCGAAGGCTCACCTCTCGTTTGCTTGATTTGGCAGGCAGCACAGCCGCCGTCTCCGATCGATCTCTGCTGCTCGCCTCGATCTCGCTTGCGCCTGTCGACGCTCCTCTGCGTCGTGTTTGGCCAGGATCGCGCGCGGGCGACGAAGCCTTCGTTCCAGTGGCGACACCACGCAAGTAGCCATGTATATGAGTGAGAAATCTACCCAAGTGAGATGCATGCAGTAGCACTGAATAGCCAACATCTCATGAAAAGGAAATGGGGAGTGTCGACCCCAGTGAAGGGGGTCAAAGAGTGTCGGGGCATAATGACGGCGGGGAAGGACATTCGCGGTTGAACGGTGATAGTATATGAGGCATGCTTGCTTCGAAGGCGGAGGGTCGGCAAAGTGTGAAACCATTCACACGACATTGATTCCATTACTCTCAGCGGCGCTTCCACTCTGCCGACATCCGCTTAGCCAAACCGGCGCGCGGCACCTTCTTGATGGTATTTACGTAAGTCACTCTTAGATCTCGAAATGATTATTTTAAATTTTCAGGATTTTTCAACCGCAAGTGATCTATGCGTACGGTATTCCTCTTTCTATGGGAAGCTATGCACTTTGATATTTACAGGTAATATATTCTCCCATTACACACAGCAGACCCGCCTTCAAGGCAAGAGATCTGCTGTCCGAGCTGGGCCCTGACTGCAGAGAGGCTGATGCTTCTTTGTAATCAGGGCTCAGATCAATCAGCAGATCTAGGAATTTTGTGAATTATTTCCCTTTTTTCTGTTATATTCTTTTCATTGTATTCATGGCTGACATCGCGAAGGCCTGCGTAGCGGCAGACAAGCACGGTGTGCCGCACAGTTCTACGTTCAACACTAAGTGAGAATCTAAGTCACTGCTGCCATTGGATTGCACTCTAAGTCTTAAGCCTGCTTGCTTCTCGGACGGGTTTGATACTCTGCGTGGCGTGACTAAGTCTTATGCCGGCTCTCAGTCTACTTTTCAGAGGCAACAAAAAGTAAACTAATATGTCTTGGATGTTGGTAAGTTGCAGCCACTCTCTGCGTAGTGAGTGTGCCATTCGTGCAATTGGGCTTACATCTGCTCTGCAATGGCAACGACAATCGACTGACGCTGGCACGGTTAGACAGAGGCACGCGGGATTCACAGCGATGGCGGAGCTGTAGAATGTAGGCGGGATCGGAAATGAATACATTCGGGGCCGTCGTTCAGAAGGATCCTGTGAGTTGTCTTCGAGATATACTACTTTGTAATGCAGCCTGCCGCTGCGACGTACCCGCGACAGAGTTATCGTGCGCATCGAGTCAGGACTGGAGTTTGTCGTGCGCGAGAGAGCCTGAGGACGGCACGGTCAGTGGCGGAACGGTCGCAAGTCGACGCGCGCGTTGGCTTGATCGACTTTGTGCGCCACAGCATGCTCTCGCCCTTGCGCGCACTTTGCACTGAGACTACATGCTCTACTCAGCAACGCCCTCCAGGCACTAGCATCCCTGTGACCTCAGGCCCTGTTTCTGCGAGCGCGAGGATCCATTGAAGCCTCACTGGATTCGCGACGACAATGCTCTACCCTACTCGCCAACTTTCTATGCTTTGTCTCCACCTTTGGGCATACTCTCTCCCCTTGTGTGACCTCTGAGTGCAGTCGGACGCAATTAGGGGATGGTGGAATGAGGTAGAAGGGACGGAGAAGCGGAGGGCGCGGCGGTGCGATAGAGTGGACGGTATCGTATAACATACCTCGACTTACAATCAATGTGGTGCTCGAAATGAGACCTGTAGCTGCACTATGAACCCTTGCCGGTGTCTGCTACGGCTGATCGTCTTTGACCGTGTTTAATCTTGAGTAAACTGCGCTCGAAGACAA
>NW_006920415.1:1544823-1600883 GCF_000344685.1 Gloeophyllum trabeum ATCC 11539 | reverse complement strand
GCGCAATTCGGATTCTTGGTCGGCTTCGAGAACCCGCGTAAGTCCCGAAACACCCTTCAAACCCAATCGCTAGACCGTTCGTATTTGTTTCGCAGACATCGAGCGGACATACGGACAGAGGAAGCCCATCGCGCAACGCACCCCCCTCAGGCGCACGCCCGCCTCCGACTCGAGCTCGCGCTCCCAGTCCGTTTCCTCCCTCGCCGACCTGACCACCCCGAGCGCCACGGAAGGTGAGACAGCCACCGAGACCGAGGAGCTTCAGACGGAGACCGAGACGGAGTTCGAGGGCACCGCGAAGCAAGAGCAGATGATGAAGAAAGCGGAAGTGAGCGCTGCGCTCACCCCCGCTACGGCCGTTACGAGACGTCATAGATCTGCGTTTGTTACCCAGCACGATCTTATGAATACATATTTCAGGCAGGACACGATCATCCTGCGGAACATCGACTTGTTTAGGTTGGTTCCTTTCTCGCCTGCTTTCAGGCAAGACTACAGCGTGCTGACGCGCACGCATTTGAAGGGCATCGGATCTCAAGCTCGTCCTCCTCCTATTCTACATGGTCGTATCGGCCGCGCTCCCGCCGCTGTCCGTTGGGGCCACGCGCGGACTGTACTTCGCCCACGCCCTCTGCTGGGTCCTCTTTCACTCCGTCGGCCTCGGCCTCCTCCTGCGCGCGCAGAGTCAGCACAAGTTCCTCGTGCGGCACTTTATGAAGCACTACCACTACCCGCACGACGACCGCGGCGACGGCGCCGTCGTTGAGGCGTTCGCGAACTGGAAGGCCATCTACAACCTGAGCCTGTGCATGACCTACGGTGCGTGCGGTCCGGACTGGTAAGGGCAACCCTAACCCAAGTGAGCCGCTAGCGTCGTTCGGGTGCCTGGCGTGGAAGACGTACGCAATCCCCGACGAATGGAGCGTCGGCACCGAGCTTTTGAGGCACACAATGGGTGTGGTGAGTGGCGGTGACGTGAGGTGGATCGGTTAGCGCTGATCGCGATTGATCTTGCGGGATGTATAGCTGCTCATTGCGCTGCACGTGTGGGCGACGATGGAGTCGTACGAGGTGCTGGGCGTGTTTGGCTGGTTCTTCGGCGATTTCTTCGTCGAGGACTTCCCCGCCCAGTTGGAGTATACCGGGATCTATCGGTAGGTGCTGCTAGGCTGATGGGTGTCATGTCCGATAATTTAATTGGGGCTTCTAGCTACCTCAATAATCCGGATATCATGAGTGTGGCTTCGTTCTTCGGTCTCTCGTTGATCAGCGGGAGCAAGCTCGTGTACGCCCTCGCTGTGATCCGGCATCTGGCGAACTGGTGGTTCTTGAGCAAGGTGGAGAAGTGAGTTGGGCGCCGTATTTCTTCTGGATCAGTAGTTGAACTTGCCGCGCACCAGTCCCCATATGAGGAAGCTGTATGGAGACTCTCTTCGCAAGGAAGCGGGTTTTGTGAAGGTTATGAAGAAGGTTGCCAAGAAAAACGCGCGAATGCTCGAATCAAGAGCCGGAAAGCATGCACCGGAGATTAGACGGGTGGCGAAAGAAGTCAAGGGCACGTTCGACAAAGTCTACGAAGAGACCGCCGAAGCGGTCGAGGAGTTCTTGGCAAAGTGTGCGTATGGAGAGAACCGACGGAGATGATAGCTCTCACGGATATCTGGTTGACAGCTAGACCGAGAATCAACGAAGTCGTTCAAGATACCAAAGTGCTTTTGCAACAGTCGCGAGAGAAATTGGTTATCACGTGCGTATTGTCTTACGATGCCCTGTGAAGCAGTAATGTTGACCTACGGCAACAGGCGGATTGCGAATGACCTTTCCTCGTACGACACCAAGAAATATACCCTCTCAATCGTCCCCACAGATCCCAGTGGAGCCTTGCGCTTCCACGTCGGAGAGCCGATCCGCGTACGCTGGCAAGCGCCTTACAACCATTCTCGTCGTGACTGGATCGGGATATACAGAGTAAGTCTGGCCTTTTTCTATCATAGGAAACCCAAGGCTCAAGCACCCGTTAGGTGGGCGCCAATAGATCCAACTTGGTAACGAAGACTTCGTCCTTGGGAATGTGGGTCCCAGTTCACGACGATGAATGGGATGGTGATGTTCCACTCCATCTGGATAAGCCCGTCATACCCGGCGAAGAGCCCGAGAAGGGAGAAGTGCAGTTCAAAGGGAGCACGCTTCCCTGGCAGAACGGGCGTTATGAGGTATGTCTTTATTTATAACACGCGAGTCCGAGGACGCCTTAGTGACTTCTTTGTAGATTCGGTACCACCACGATGGCAAGTACAACGTGATGGCCATGAGTGATCCTTTCGAAGTTTACGGTTCGTGTTTGAAGTCAGAAACCTGCGCCGCTAAGAGGGCTCATTTGTGCACAGTGGATAAACCGGACGTCCTAGATTTCCGGACCGTTCGATCATGCCTCATGCGTGTGGTGCCGCTGTGTTTGGACTCCGACCCTTCACTCATTCCCCTTTCTTGCCAAGCGGGAACTGAAGATCCTCCGCCTTCTGCGGACACCCGTGACCCGGACGACTTCAGGTTCTGGTCAGAAAGACAGGCGAAGCGCATAGCTACCGTGATCAAACAGATGTTCGACGTGGAGTACGCGCCAGAAGTGATCGTCGCAGATGCCAATCTGTCTGCTCTCGCCAACAGGATACTCGTCTCTAAAAAGGTCTTATCGGCCTGAAAGCTGGAAGCCTCACTGATAATTTTGGCCATGCCCCATTTTACATTCAGGTCGCTTATCGCACACATGTAGCTACTCTCGGATTTCATTGGTTGCCAAAAGGTAGATTTCGATCACTCCCGCAGTGCTGCGCTGTGCTTCGAGTCTGATCATAATCCCATAACACGATCGAAGTGACAGTCGCGGGTGTGGTGGCTGTAACGTCGTATTCACTCGTCGTCTACTGCATGTCCGCGAGAGCCGGAACAAGCCTCACGCGCTTCATTTTGATTGTAGAAGCCCTGGCCGCTTTAGAAGACAGTGCCGGGACATCGGTGATCTTTAAGTGACCGGCCAAGAAAGTAACTTACAGTAGCGGCTTGACTTCGATCGGGACAGAACTGTGGCGTGATGTGCAAGACTACTGCTGAACCGTCGCCCGACAGGGCAAGCAAATCATCAAAGAATGTGATGTTTTCAAAGGCCGCCAGCATAAGATGGTTGTATCGTTGAGGGTATTTAAAACAGTTGCAGGGCCGCCTGCGATTAAAGGGGTACCAAGGCAGCGTAGCAGGTCTAGAGTCTGGGGGCAGCGGATACACCAGAAGTTTGGCGCTCTCCAGCGGGACCATGAGCACCCACCCGTCAAGGTGAGGCAGACGATGCCTTATTGTGGAAGTCCTCAGATGCGAGGATGCAACACGGTACAGCCAGTGAGACGGATAAATTCATGTTGGAGCCTAGATGCACCGTCAGGAAGCCAGATGCGTGTCAGTCCCAATTAATGTTTCAAGTCATGGAATGCGATCAAGGAACGGTCTGCGCTGGCTCCCCCCCCCCCCTGACGACGCTCTTTCGGAAGTAAAATGCCGGCGCTCGACCTTGAATAGTGGGCTGGGCCATCAAAGTGAGTACAACCGCCCCATAATACTTCACAAGTTGGAAGGGTGTAGATGTGGGTCCTCACCAGCATCTTAACAATCGATTCTCAGCACTTGCTCGTGTTTCAGAATGTGCCTCGCAGTATTCGCCGGCGAACTTACTTTCGAAAGACGTCCATCACACCACGGATCTATTGAGAAGGACCTGCGATTTGTGCATTTCTGCTGGCGTCAAAAGCGGCATGCATAGGATAATGGCCGTATTGCGAAATGCTCCGTACTAGAGGCGCTCCAGATTGGTCAAAAAGTAGGTAAGTAGGTCGAAGTGAGATAGGGCTCCATTACGATGACCAGCACCTTCGTCAATTGAGCAGAAGTACATCGGGTTTTGTGAGACCTCAACGAGTTGGCGGAGGCATCCCTCTTATGGGAAGCTGACCAGCCCACCGAGTAGCATGGCGAAGCATTCGAGAATCAGAGTGAATCGCCTCTTCAGGTCGGCAGTAGTATGATCGTCCACGACAATGATAGTACTCGTGCAGAGGTGGAAACAAGGGGTTGCAAGATAGAGGCGACTCCAGTAGGGCTAGCCCTTAGCACGACACGAGAGACCCTTTCCCCATTGGCACGGCCTCGGCCACGAGTTGTGAAGGCCTCCATGTTGGCTGAGTAAAGCGGTGGTTTCGCAGCACCTTCACGCTGAACAGAATATTGAATTGCCGCGGCTAGGAAGGAGCTTACATATACTCAATCGGGATCCTCGAAGGCAAGTGACTGCCAGTGGCTTTTTGAAAGTATATATAGCAACCTATTGCAGCGCAGTATACCCCTTGAGGTCTAGGAGAATCCGTGTTGATAAACCCGACTTTCGTTCTTAGTTGCCATTTCGGGTGAAGTAGGCTCCAAGCGGCAGTTGCCGGGGAGTAAGTTTGGGCGGCATGACTGCTCATGTTTCCAAGTTCTACAGGCGATACTGGCATAGTATACCGCTCATAATTCTACTTCTGTATTATTTGCAGGTAACTTGACTTTGCTCACGTAGTACATGCTTCTTTGACGAATTGCGAGCTATGCGATCGCAGGGTATTCAAGCTAAGGCTCCTCACTCCCCGAACATACTTCGGGTCGTCGCGTGAACCCCAGGTTGATGAATCATCTGCACGTGGATCGAAGAGGAACACCCTTCCGTCACAACAAATCTTCCTGCCGGAATACTTCCAGACCACGCACAGGAATATAATTAAGCCCGGTGCGTAAATCCAGCACATCCAGGTTTGTGACTGACAATATTGACACCTTTATTGTGCTTCCATTGCTGATCAAAACATAGAACCTCCATATGTCGAATCGGAAGCCGTCTTGGGCGTTTACTACGACTGACCTCTGGTTCCGTCAGGAAAACCAACCGACACTTTTATTGCCTTGCGCCCCGATGCCTCAGCGGTCTATATAATTATGGCGCGCGCTACACACTTGTTTTGACGTACAATCGCACAGTTTGAATGTGTCGTCGCAATCAATTCTCTGGATTCGAGTTCTCACGCTCGCCCTATTACCCCGGGCTGCGCATGAAGGCGGTTCCTCTCCTACAATTCTACGTCCTCCATATGTCAGTTTGGCCGGAACTCGCCCTCTCCGGGACACGGATTCCCAGGTTTCAAGAGTCATCCAGCCGCTGACGGGCCACAACCGCTGCCTGAGGTTATCCGCAGCCCCACGCAGGAGTTGCACGTCATACCGTTGACTTGATCCTGACTTGCTAGCAACGTTACTGCTTCCAGCACTTAATACCAGTCCATATTGGTCAGTTGCGCACCATACCCATGCATGCCCCACCTGTCCCTGCTAACTGGGAAGACCATTACCTATTCTCCGCTTCTATTCCATGACTTTCGGGCGCCAGTGTGCTGTGCTTATGCCCGACGATCAAGGCGGTATAGACTAGACCTCGCAATCAAGGAAGCAAATGCTTATGCCGGTCGATCCATCATGGTAACAAGAATTGCTGGTCGCCCCGAGATCACATGCGGAGTCTTCAGCACTATAGCGCTGATGTAGAGGTGCACTTCATGTGCCGAGCGAATTTCAGTCTAGGTTCGCAACGTGGATTTATTTAATGACTGCAGGGCACCGTGATAAATCTTTAAGAAACTCCATCAGCAAATTTTCCCATAACTGGTGTCTGAATATAATTCGCATATAATCAATTAAAATAAATACCAGTATTACAATATGTACCAGACTTGTGGACAGCTGGGCCAGCCATTATATTCGGATGGCACATGTTGTAAGACTCCCGCAAGAAGTACAATATGCACCAGACTTACACATATTGCAAGCTCAGGCCAGCTTGCTTTGACCCATAATCACACTATCAGCTGTGTTTTGCTTGGTATTCTACATCCCAGAATGAAATACAGAATCAACACATTGGCTGATGAACACAGTACAACATATGATTGCTCAGGCTAGCTACAATACAGGGTTTGCTATGGCTACATGCTCAATGCAATACTGTCCGGGAATCAGCCCCCACCCTAATCAATAGAAAACAAACCATATCACTACAACAAACTACATCAGGGTATATCAACAGGTGGGATGTTAGGGACATACCTAATGCACTAGTCATCCTGTATGCATAGAACCCGGCAGCAGTACCATAATCAAACCTGCAAAACAAATCAGAATGCTCAGTCACTAAATGTGAGGGACACACCTAGCAAGCAAGACCCAGACTCCTCCGGCAATCTAAGAACCTCTATTAATATGTGCACACAGTAATGCAGAGAAATGGCTTACCTGCAACAGAGACGCGTCGAGACACGATGAGGGCCTCATCTAGGTCGCGCCGTACACGCGCTGTAGGAAGGTACTCAGGGGGAGTTCGACGAGAGGCAGCGGGTTCACAAAAAGAACTTACCCGCGGAGAGGTACAAGAGGCAACGTAGGCGCCGCTGTTAGGACTTAGCCATGTGAGAGCTGTAGAGAGGACGTAGTCGTGATACAAGGGAGAGAGGGGATTGGCAATGAAGTCGAACTGCGGCGCGCTTTTAAGTCAAGTTCAAAGTCCGACATGTTGAACTTAGCACGTGAGGCGACGCGCATTAGTCAGGCGCCGGTGATTGCTTCGTTGCTAAGGGTATATATATAGAATGATAAGATAATCCTCGGGTAAGTGTATCTCAGCAGGCGCTTCGCTTATCATAAATACAAGTCTGGTATTCGGCTGGTAATGCGATTGTAGACGTGCTAAAATAACTGGAATATGCGCCAGCCACTACCAGCCGCGGGACAATTTGCTGATGTCAGGTGTGTCCCTTGCAACTGCCTTAGCAGACAACCTGCGGCTGGCTGACGTCTCTTCACCTTAGCGGCGATCGCTGGTTAAATGTGAAAGTACTATCAACGCCGTGAGACCACGTCTCCGTACCCCAGCAATTGGTTCTTAGGGGCGTTTCCCAAGGCGCTCTGTTGGGGTAGGTTGACCACGAGGGCCATGTTCTCTCGTCTTGTCCCATGTACCGGGCTGGAGCCACCGTCCACATACCATATCATACTCACTATCATTCAATTATCGACTCGTTGCGTTGCTCGTTCGTGATGTCCTGCTCGGACGGGCAGCCGAGTCTGCTAACGTAGGATGAAACAGCACGTGGTCTCGGAATGTCTATAATGTCCGCGAACCTTCTAAAGTTCAGATGCCTCCAGATCCTGCAACAGCTCCTCGGTAGAGGTATTTGATCACCAACAGATCTCAAAGGACTGCGGGCGCTTGCTCCGGCGTGTCTTCTAGGCCGTACAACTGTCAAGCTACGGAGCTGTGAGGCCCCAGGGGCGTCTTCGTAAACTCCGCCAAATCAAGGGCCTGTAACTGTGGCTCGAAGCGTAATGCCAGGTTTCGTATTCGCAATTATTTCGGGGCCTCTAGAAATCGCCGGATCATTATTGTCACGTGTGGAGGCGGCACCGCGAATGTGAAAGTAGGTCCTTGATCTTTTAAGCCAGCAGCACTTGCCCTCCCTTGGAATGCCGGGATGGCATGCTAGACGTCGAAACAACAAACCTGGCGAGTCACCGAGTGGCTGTGTGAAGCGCCAGTCATAATATACAGCGGTAATGATTGAGTTTACCGAACCCGTTTATAACTTCAGCTCCCTGGGGTGCATTCGACCAACCTCCCACTCAACATCCCTACATTCATTGCCGCGCATCGCAGAACTTTAACACCATGAGCTCTGCGCAAGTAGGTCGCCAAATTGACTTCGCGAAATACCTTGACTGACTTCGTCCAGTCAAACTCAGCAGGTCAGGGCGACCAAGGCCGAGGAGACGGCGGAGACCAGCCACAGAGAGTACCTCGACGCACTCCCATGGCATGCCAATTCTGCAGAGGTTGGGGAGACACGTCTACCCCCTTTCTCCTGGTCAATTACCAATGATCCCACTTCAGGTCGGAAGTTGAAATGCGACGGACGTCCTATCTGCGGAAACTGCAGCCGTAGAAATATTGCTTGCGTCTACACGCCCGTGTAAGTGTTGCTACTCCTGAAGGATGGACTACGGACCTTATGAGATCATTCAGGTCCGCACAGAATTCTTGACATCCACGCAGATAGCCATTATCATTCCGCTCACATCTTGCAACCAATCACCTCTGCATTACCGTATCACCTTTAGCCGGTCTAATTATCTTCTAATGCGCCTGTCATCGCGACTTCCCTCAGGCCTTCCTGTACAATATCCAAGACTTTACTGTATCCCGCAGGGTCCAAGCTATGTAGCATTTGTCTGATATGATAATGATGATCAATGATACATACTATCATCATAGCCATTTGTCATGAATTGGTCATGAGGTGTTGTCGATGTTGAAGGGCATCGCGGAGGCCAGCTGCGATTTATGCCACTTAGCGCGCTTGCCCTCGGCCTCATATCAGGCCAATTGTGTCTACAGGCACGCAAGTTGTGATAAACCATAGATCATCGAGAGATGCCGTCGGGCCAACGGACATAAGCGATGGGTTTCGAAGGTGCGAGATGACAGTGTACCCAGCACATGAGAGCATGAATCGTGGCTTGGACAGTCAATACTTCCGCATCACAGAATTGCGAACGGATATCGGCAGTACCTCTGGGATCGCCGAGAGAGCAGCACTCCGGGCGCCTGACAATCCGGATGATATCCAGAATTACGTCTTGCCCTAGCTGCGGTGCTGTCAGCTCGGAGACCAACAGTGACAGATATGTTCCCTTATCAGCCGCTACGGGAACTGATTCGCCCGTGATGCAGGCCCGGTTTCTCCGTCGGTAGTTCCGATGCAGATTGCACTATGAATGTCGGATCAACGCACAGCCCGCTGCAAAGATGATGAACTACCTGGGGCTGATCGTTAGGCCCGAGTCTGTAGTCAAGCCGTGGGGAAAATACATCAAGCTTACGAGTATACATAGCAGTGATTAAGGTAGACATGAGAGCGAGCGATATCATGATGATTGAGGTCGAAGCGGTGGGAAAATTAACCTCGGGCCAGATCGCCGATACTGCTTTCCTGTTGTGGCGACGGTGCGCCTGAAGCGTCACGGTTCTCCTGCTAACGGTCAAGAGTCAGCATATTCAAAAGTTCAAAATAAGCAGTGGCTCCGGATTGCGTTTGCTTTGCGAAACATGGGCTCGGATTTCGACCTCGCTCGGTGGCGATTGCGAGGCACTGACGAGACGTATTACATCCCCGACTTCGTCAGCCGCGATGAAGAAGAATATCTAATCCGCAAAGTAAAGAAATAAAACATGGATTCCAAGATAGTTCTGTATTGTTAACGCACTATCTTGCAGATTGTGGGATCGCCTCGACACAAATGGAAGCGACTAGCGAATCGCAGGTTTGTGTGGTCACCAATATCCATAAGTCACTATCCTGAGAAGGTCATAGGCTGCAAACATGGGGTTAGCTCATCCTTCCATCCGGTTGCGAGTAGATGATGCGAAACAAGACAGGCGGGGAAATCATTAACAACAACATCCTCGTAACTAGCGACATCCCTGGTTGGCTGAACCAAAGGTATCTATACTTCCTCGATATTCGGGCAGAATTGACACCTCACGTATCCACAGCCCTGATATAATCAAACGACTTAGCAATACAGGTGCTTACGCAAATTCCGCTCATGGCGCACCCAACCATGTCATTCTCAACGAGGTGATGGGCCTGAGATATGCTCATGCCATTTACTCATGCGTTTGATTTAGTATTTGCCTGGACAAGGGATTATGGTACCGAGTTTCCTCATTCGCCCATAATTTCCGAGTATCTGACAACCTTTGTCGCAGCCACATCAGGACGGGCCAACTTATCATCCATTGGTCGGGACCATATCCCTTGGTTCACATGCCGTGTTCCACTACTACGAGTACAAAGAGAATGCACAGCTGCCGGAGCCATCGCAAACCTTAAACGATTCAGGCCGCGGCCGCGCAGTCAACCCAGAGCCCGTCCTATCAGTGCTGCTGGAGCCACGCAGTCTAATCATCACCACGTCGAGGTTGTACACTAACCACCTTCACGGCATTGATCCACTCGAGGAGGATTCCTTCTCGTTGCCACTCGCGACGGATGCGATTGGCCAAGGATCGTCAGGGCATTATAAGATCGCTAATGTGGACCTATTGCAAGGGTCGGAAGCATTGGAGGCAGTGCGCGGTGGCGGATCATTAGCGCGCCATACCAGATACAGCTTGACTTGCCGCGATGTCGAGAAGATAGCCAATGCAAAGTTCCTGGGTAAACGATAGACACTCCTTGTGTAGATTCGATGACACACTGTACTGCAATCCTTGCGAGCCGTCGAGGCATAAAAATGTAACGTAGCGTGAATGATGTGAGATACTGTACAGTCCCCGTACCCAATGGGATTTGGGTTACGCGGCTATAAGAGATATCTCAGCAATGGTTTATTCAACCAATGTTACCTGTGCCATCCATATGAGAGACCAGATGACAAGCAGTTGAGGGGTCAGATGGCTCACCAAAATAGACAACCCCAGCACATACTTTACTAAGACAATGAGAGAAAGTACAGGAAAAAGAAGTCCAATAGAGCCGACGCTACCAACCCTAAGGGATAGGTAATCATGGTCAATCCCGTCTCGGCGCCAGGATAGTAGAGACGTACCAAACCAGCGTAGAGGCGGCCGTCGGCGTGGGTCTCGTACTGATCTCGTTCCGCGCTGTTTACTTTGACTACGTCAAATTTCTCCGATTCGCTGTTCCAATGGAATACCCGTTTCACACCCGCCCATCTGCACCATTCCAGACATCTCCAACAAGGCTTGGCGTTGCCCGTTCCGTTCTTCGTAATGCGAGCGACGTAAATATCTGCACCATTGACTCGAGAGTCTCTGCGTCGCGAGTCCCAGCCCTTCCCCGGGTATTCCACGGTACATGATACCCGGGAGGGCTTGTGATAGTTGCGTTCGCTTTCATATCCCCTGGCAACTACCACTGCGCTTCCACCGTCGCCCGTAATAGTGGCAGCCAGATGGCGATGGTTGCGCCTCTCGGAGGATCGAACGCCCCGGTTGTTTTTCCGTTTCTTCCCCCTTCCAGATGAAGTATGCGTACAGGGGCGAAAGATGCTTTCTGCTGAATCGTCTCGACCCTTTTGCTCGATGCTGCGGTTGTTTACAACATGTAAGGCGCCGCTCAACGCCCTGTACTTGCTTTCGGAACGACGGCGACATCCCGGTGAGGTTGAATATCGCGTGCATCTCCGCGTGCATCGAAACAGGCTTGCGATGACCCCGAGTCAGCGCTTCGGCACCATCGTAGTGTGGGCGATGGTGGTTGTATCCACTTGAAATGACCTTTCCTCCTTTGACTAAGACGGCACCGAGAGTGAAGCACATTGAGCTCTTCGCGGCAGCTTCAGCGCACTGCGACAAATAGAACTGCGTCTTGTTCATGATGCTGATTTGGCTGCCAGGGATCAATAAGACAGTAGGTTCGTACCAAGGAACATCTGCTCAACCTTACAGTTCAGATAGTTTATGACAACGTCGTTAGAGTTCCGATTGGGAGAGATACTCAAACGGAACGAGAGCAGGGTGGCGCGCATGACTCCAGCGACTGATGTCGAACCAGAAAGAAGCGTGACGTGACACTTGAATGATGACTGACAATGTAGTGAGGGCTACAGGCCACCCCTGGGTAGGTCAACCTAAGCGATATTCGACTGGCAGTCATACAAGGTAACAAGGGTGCGAGCATCAGGGTGCAAGGCAGGGCTAAAGCAGAGCATGATAGGATGCGATGTGTGAATGTTCACTTCGGAGTTTCTCCCGTCCAGAGGGTCATTATTGGAATCCCACATAGGTGCCACACTGGCAGAAAGTATCCACACGAAGACATCGTGGGTACTCAAAGCTCCATCCCTCATGGCGCTAGAATCTTGGGCTCGATACACAGCCCGCGCTTGGTGTGGCACCCTCTCATCATCGACTGTTATGTCTCTAGTGAGGTGTATTCTTCACGGCGGTCAAGTATTATTGAATATGCGGCAACCGAATGACTGATTTTATTGCAGTGATTTATAGGTGCTAGGATATCGGGTCATGGCAAATCCGTCATGTGGCCCTATATTTGACCAGCACGTATGCGTTCTTCGTTCCAGTGGATCGGCCAAAAACGGGAATTAGGGGACGAAGATACGAACTTTACAGTCACATGGACCTCGTTCATCATAAGGCTGTTCGGCGAATCTTCGAGCGTGGCAGCTCCTCCAACAAAACAACGCACGATCTAGGCGCCGCCGCGTTCTCATCTTGCAGCCCTACGTCGCGCTGATCATGTCACTATCTCTGCATTATCGTGAACGCTTTCACCGCTCAAGTGTGTGTTGCATTTCGACTTTATTAGGTCTAAAAATCGGTGATGAATGAAACCAGGTTGCGGAACGGACGGGGGGCGAGATGATTCCATCCTTCCTCATTATCACATAGAGGGCTAACCTCTCTACTGGCGCGAAAGTATCACGGAGCCGTTCCAAAACCGTATGGCTATCGCCGCGCAACAACGGTGATTTCCGGCTAGCATTGCTTCGTCTTTACATGTATCCTCGGTCGCGCAATCGGACGTGCCGGCGAGCCGAGAGGGAACTTGTTTGTTATGGATCGCAATGGCAACACTTTGAAGGGTCTTGTCATCAGGAAGCCGTATCCACGCCTTCATCTTTTTCGGGCAAATGCATCTCAGTTCGATGGCTCGAAATAATTGCAAACAAGACTTATTCTGCTTGATTGGTGTTCGGCGGAATTATCCTCTGGTCACGCAGGGGGTCCTAGATAGATGCCCGATATCTGCTTGCCTACGACCTTGTTTCTTACGTGAGGTGCCTAGGGCGACCTCGTGTGATGTCTGATTGTGGTGTCTAGCGCTCTATATACTGGAATTGCACTGGTGAAACCACTCGTCCGGCGGCAGGCGTCGACCTATTAATCCCAACTTTCTTTGACAGATGGACCAGTTACGGTCGCCAGGCCCCACGCAGATGTAGGCAGGTATCAGGTAAGCATCACCGAATTACTGACCAGTTCCAGCATGATGAATTTTGCTCTGGTTAAGCCCGCGCCCTGGCAAATACCTTCCCCGGTGTAGTCGTTCGGTTCTTTCGCTAGGGTCTTTCCTCCCAATGGCCTCGTAAGTCCAATGTGAGTTCAGCATAGCTGCACTGCCGTTATTCCGACGAATTAGCCGCTGGTTAAGCGACAATTCAGTCTGGCGGTCCCGCGAGACGTCCGGAACGTTTCACAGAAGCTGTTGTTATTGGGTAGAGCTATTGTTTAGTTTACTTCCAGAATATCACTGATAATATATTTGCATCTGGCAGGATGCATCGCGGACTCCATATGCCCCGACATGATGCACTGTCGACCATCCAACCTTCACCCTGCATGCACCATTTTATGGGGCCTCGTGTCGTTTAATTCAATGGTAAGTTCACATTTGAACCCTGAGGCTGCTCCCCAGCGCCCATCCGGGTATAAAGTTCCTGTACGAGGAAGCGTCGGTCGACTGTTCTCTCCGCCTCTGCGGGAAAGCGGCACAGCAGGATCGCGGAACGATCTTCGCTTCTGCACAGCGCTTGTGATGGGCGACACAGCTATGCACGAATCAGCCTTTCAGATCTTCGAATTGGGCCCCGTGCCTGGACCGGAGCCCCAGAGCTGTGTCGGGTGTGAACCTCTCATGGATTCAGATCGTATACTGTACTTCGGCCTCCCCTGTGCCTGCACCCACATTTGAAGTGGCATTCCCATCCTATCGGAGACACCACCCGTCCGGACGCAAACACCGAGACAACCACGCAATTCCACGCAGCATAAGGCGCAGTGCACAGTTCAGCGGGGACGAATACTAATACTGCTATTACAGACAAGAAATGCCTAATGAATAGTATACAAGCTTTGTATGCGTGTGCAGTGCTTGCCAAGTGGTATTCCAAGAGATACAAGACCAAGAGGTATCATGAATATGAAAACGATAAGACACTAAGACAAGCGACGAAAGAGTGAGCGCTGTGAACCCGAGATACAACAATTACAAAATATGTCACGGACGTTAGAAACCGACGACGACGCCCTTCCTTTACCATTCAAGCGCTGAGATAATCCATACTGACGGGCGCCCCTTCACGCTCGTATTCTCCAGCCATCCCCCTTCCTGGTGACCTTGCCAACACCGCCGATGCCTTCTCTGACAATGAGCCACATGGCCGTGCTCGACACCACGTCCTTGATCTCCTCTGCCGTTAACACCAAGCCGGGCGTCATCTGTGCGCCGTGGGTGCCACCACCCGTGAAGAAGCCCTTCGCTCCGCTATTCGACCTGCCCGTATCCTTACCCTGCCTGTCCGGCGAGCCGGAGGATGACGCAGGCCGCGCGACGCCTGACGGCGTCAGCACGCGCTTACGCAGGTGCACCTTCTCGACCTCGATATCCGGCAGCGGGTACGGCATCTTCAGCAGGGAGATCACCTTCGGGTGGTGCGGCGTCGGCTTGAGCTGCGCAACCTTCACCTTCACCTCCTCGGCCGGGCGCCCCTCCACATCGAACGAACCCTTCGTCGGGCTGTAGAACGATGTATAGCTCGACGGCGTCGCGACGCGTTTCACGAACACCGTGCAGACCCACGGCGTCTCCGAGTCTTCGGGATCGCTATCCTCGTCGTCTTCCGCGGGCTGCTCGTCCTCCGCAGTATCCGTCACGAAACTCTGCGCATCCTCGCGCAGGCCCGTCCGCGACGCGATCGACCTATGCGAATCGACGGACCGCCTCCGCGAGACCGCCCTCGCATCCACCGTCGACGCGCGCTTCTCCCTCCTCGCCTGCTCGCCCGTCGCCAGCGAGCTCGTCGACGCCCCCTGGCTGCTCGCCACGGCCAGACTCGCGCGGCGGTCCGACGCCGGGGAAACGCCACTGCTCCTGTCCCCGGGCCCCGCGCTCGTCCCCGGGCGGCTCCTTCTATTTCGCCGCTTCCTCGTCTCCCGCGCGCTGGCGCTCGTCCCGCGCTTCCACTCGAAGCGCAGCTCGACCTGCTCCGCGGGCGCGCCCGCGTTCTCCTGCCGCCGATCGAGCATGCCCATCATGTTCCCCATGAGCCCGCTGTCCGCGCCCTTGAGCCACCGCCGGACGATCCACACGTACATCGTCGGCCGTCCGTGCGGCGGGTAGGACGGCGAGCTGAGGGCGGGCTGGATGCCGAGGACGGCGGGCTGGAGTAACACGGTAGCTTGCGTCGCGTTCTGGTCTTGCGGGACGGCGCCAATTAATGATGATCGCTTGGACGTGCCCGTGGGTACGTTCAGCTTCGACGTGATGGATCCAGTCCGCATATGAGACCCCTTCGGCGTGGCCGGGGGCGACTGCAACGACGCCCCCGCCGGCGCATTCCGCTCCACGCGGACGGGCGATATTTCCTTCTTCCCCTTGAAGAACTTGCCAAATAGCTTCTTCGCACCGGACTGCGTCGGCGTCGTCGCGGGCGTGTTCTCCGGGATCGCCATAGGCTGCGGCCGGGGCTGCTGGTGCGACGCGTCGGTCGAGAGCGACAAGTTCGACGACGCCGGCGTATGCGGCGGCTCGGGCGTATGGCCCCTGCTCGACCCGGGCGGCCGCAGCCCGCCCGCGCCCTCCAAGCTCGTCCGCCCGCTCGCGGGCGCCGCCGCCAGCAGCGCCGCCGCGAAGCTCGCGGGCGACCCGAAGACCTCGACGGGCTCGATGACCGCGAGCCCGATGACCTCCATCCCGCGCTTGCCGAACTTGGCGACCTTGGCGTCGGTGCCCGCGTCGACGACGACGTTCGTCATCACGTTGTGCGCCTGCAGGTTGTAGAGCGGGATGATCATGCGCCGGCCCGAGGAGCCCGAGGAGGTGGACGCCATGGAGGAGAGGGAGGCGACGGAGGAGTAGGCGGAGGAGTAGACGGAGGTGATGTCGGAGCGCCCCGAGGTCGTGCGTGTGAGCGTGGAGGGCGTGTCGGAGGGGTCGAAGGCTTCGCCCGCGGAGGACATGTCGAGGGAGCGCCGCGCGCTGGAGCGGTCGCGCGCGTTTGGGGGGACGAGTTGGACTTGGAGGTTGAGGGGGTGGTTGGACTTGGATGGGGGTGGTCTCACTATGATGAAAGTCTGGACAGAATAATGGTGTTAGCCACATCATTTCCAGTGCGAATTGCAAATAGAAGAGAAGCGAAGGATCAAAATATTGAGAAATTTGCGCAGCGAAGCCTATGTATCGATGGTGCCATACAGCCTTTCCGAAAGGGATCCCTAGTCGCAGTCAACGGCGCGAGACGCCCTTCCATCACTTTGGATGGGTTAACTGATGCATCGTCGAGTTTCCGCGGTCTCCAGCGAGCACGCCTGCGCATTCGTTTCCTGGATAACCGCGATCGCGGATGTGCTGGGATCGCGCCCGTGGCTAGTGGGCAGCAACGTCAAGCCAGACGACCCTGAGACGCGCTCATCAAGTTAAACAAAGGTCGCAATAGCTCCAAGGTTCCGGCTCGATATCAGAGCAACCGCAGGCCTCTCTGAGCATCCTCCGATTACACCGCGCAGGAAAACCCCCAATTTCCGATCTAACCCCCACAACCGTCCCAGGAGACACGCAAACAGCGACACAACGCACCTCGCTCATGCGGTCTTTCTTCCGCCGCGCGCCCATCTCGTCGGCAGGCTGCCCCTTCTGCTTCGCTTGGTCCTCCGAGGCATCTATCTCCTTTCGTTCTTCCTGCACATCGTGTCTCTGCTCCTGCGGCGCAGCGTTGCTGCTCCCACCGGTCGGTAGGAACGAAGACAGCGTGGAGAACATCGCAGACGTGTCGTTAATTCGGTATCATATAGTATGGGCGGTATAGGGGAAAGCGTGCAGCTGCAGCCGGTTTATGTAGGAATATTGACAGAACAGGGATTTCTGACAGGCAAGGGCAAACGAAAGTGTATGCTCCGACGGGGCGCGTCATCCGTCGGTGGTTTACGAACAGGCGCTTACCCTGCGACCAACGCCGTGACCCCCGACACCGTGGGGTTGATGCACGGAAGAGATAGAGCCGGTTTATTAGACTACCTCTCGTAGTTGAAATAAACCAGGCTGGTAGTAGCTGGTGTTCTATATACGAACCTATTGATACTCCAACATGACCACTCTGGCAAGGTGGTCAGGGTCCCACGGCTGTAGCCGTGGAATGCAAGGACCCCAGGGTGGAGTGGTCATTAGACGCGAATTATGGGCGTCTGCTCCCATGTTCCTCCGCAATTCATCTTTGCTTCGTCGTCTACGCCTTGGGGCAGATGTCTCTCCACTTGTGGCATAATGCTCGGTATTCCGAATGTTGTGCGAGCCTTGTTATTCGTCCGCGCTACAAGACCTCATAGCTGCCTTCTCGTAACTGGAGGAAATGACGGCCGTACATCGAACGCGGGGCAGTGAGGATCACTGCGGGGAGCGCCCAAGTCACCCTGATCATGACGGAACGCGGTATCGGACGTACTCTATGATTCCAACTGGGTGGCTTTCGTCCAACAAGGTCTCGGTGGGTACGCGTGCTGAGTGCAATCCCTAGACTTGTCAGTTCGACCCGTTCTCAGCGTAATAGGCTCTGGCTAATGGCATGCCGGTATGCACCCGTCTCTGCCGCACGATTAACGTACCCCTACCCCGCAGTCCCCGGGGGCCCACTCTCTGAAACCGAGGCGACCGACGCGTCACCCTGATGACGGAGACGCCAGCGACAGATGCTCGATCGACAGCCTCCGGTCCTGGAATCACATGTCCGGGGCTAGGTTCCTTCGGGCTGCGTAAGCGCTTTGCTGTCCAAACTGTCCGACGGACACACTCGACTCCGACGGTCCTACTTGATTCTCGATGGAGGAACAAATGTCAATATATATCTTCTTGAGTACAATCACATAGAGGCTGAGGTAGTGCCGCAGCCTTTGTCTGATTGGTTAAATCGGTCACCCTCTTGAGTTACTGATCAGCTTATGAGTGAGCAGCGAAGACCGATCATGCTAAACCTTTCTTCGCTCACTAGCCAACGAGCAAAATCCAGAGTTGCGTGTTTACTCCGGGAACATTCCGGATTCAAGTTCTAACATCCTGTACCCTCCTGGGATTCATTTCTTCGGCTGACTACTAGTACATGTTGCCCATCCACTGATGCTGACACTCAGCACATACTCAATCCTTGGCAACCTGGATGACCACCTTCCCGAAGTGCTTCTGCGCGGCCAGATGCTCGAACGCCTCTTTCGCCTGCTCGAATGGGAACACCTTGTCCACGGCAGGCTTCACGTCATTAATCTCGATCAGCCTGTTCAGGTCCTCGAACCTACAGCCCGTCAGCGTCGTAAATGTATAATGACTCTGGGTAGATGTGAGACGAGGCTCACAAGGAGCGCGGCCCGACCATGATACCGCGTACGTCGACACCTTTCTGCAGGATCTTCATGGGTACGTTGGCCACTTCTGTCGGCTGCGCAACACGGGGAGTGTCTTTTATCTGAATAAGCAGCGGACAAGGTCAAATGTACGTACCCCTGCCAGGAAGCCGATGATGTGGATGCTACCCTGCACGCGGACGGATTCGAGGGACTTGTCAAAGGTCCCAGGGCCCCCGACTTCGACGACGTGGTCCACACCACGGCCATTCGTCTTCAGGCCAATACATCAGGTGGAGTCATCCTCGGCACTCACCGTCACTCACCAGCTTCAAGACCTCCTTCTCCCACTCCGGCGTCTCCTTGTAATTAACAACGTGCCTCGCGCCGAGCTTCTTCGCCCGCGCGAGCTTCTCGTCGCTCGCGCTCGTCACGATCACCTCTGCGCCGCTTGCGCGCGCGATCTGCAGCGCGAGCACGGACACGCCGCCCGTCCCGAGGACGAGCACGGTGTCGCCCGCCTTGACGGGGCGCGGGCCGCGCAGCGCGTTGTATGCCGTCACGCCCGCGCACGGCAGCGTCGCCGCCT
This sequence comes from Gloeophyllum trabeum ATCC 11539, assembly GCF_000344685.1. NCBI lineage: Eukaryota > Fungi > Basidiomycota > Agaricomycetes > Gloeophyllales > Gloeophyllaceae > Gloeophyllum > Gloeophyllum trabeum. The sequence continues at coordinate 1,581,798 of NW_006920415.1, read as the reverse complement.
CCGCGTGCGTCAGGTGCGCCGGGATCTGCACCAGGGCCTGTGGCATGCCGCTCGTCAGGACGCTGTGCACCCCGATGGTACGGTGCTTACGTGCTCGGGGAAGACGCGGTACTCGGTGAGCACGCCGTCGATGGTGCCGCCGAGGATCGAGCCCACGCCGGGCGTCGCGTCGCCGTAGAGGTGGTCGGGCATGAAGCTGGAGGAGACGCGGTCGCCGATGTGCCAGCCTTTGACGTTGGGCCCGAGCGCGACGATCGTGCCGGACGCGTCCGAGATGGGGACGAGGTTCTGTTTGAGGCTAGAGGGGTGGGTGAGGGGTGGGTAGATGTGGAGTGTGCGTGCTTACGGGAATGGGTAGGCGTTGTTGGCGATGATGATGTCTCGGTACTGCGGGTAGGTGCTGTGGTAAGCGCGTGTCCAAGGTGGAGGCGTTTTCGGTGCACGTACGTTCAGCGAGACGGCGTGGATCTTAACGAGGACCTCCTTGGCGCCCGGCTGGGGCACCTCGACTTCTTGCAAAGTGAGAGACTGGATCCCTTCAAACTACAAAAAGGACGAGGTTCGTGTCAATTTTCAGCATCTATTGTTCGCCGGCCACTCACATTGGGGAGCCTGTACTCGCGAGCCTTGGTAGGGATAGTGGGCGACATTGCGAAGACTTGGTAGACGTATGAAGGAGGCACGCCCTCTCGTTCTCTTATACCTGCTCAACGTCTCGGTATATGACTAAATGGTGGACGTATGCCTGCTAATACTTCTTAAGTCCGGTGAGTCGGGAGATATAAGCTATACTGCGCATTGCGACATTCGATAATTAACCAAGCACTATGGTTCGTTCTAGTTATTCCCCAATGTGGTGTACGTGGAACGCGGTGGACAGGGGACAGATAAGTTGTTGATCGGTGGTGATCTCAGTGATTGATCTTAACATACCCCACACAGTGCGGCACCATATCTCATCGACTCGTACCGCAAACCCCCTGCTGTGTGACGTGAAATACGAAGTCTACCTCCTCCGACCATTGTCGCTTATCGTTGATTAAGAGTATGAATGGATGGTACGCTGATATGCGCTAGGCTTCCAGACGCATGCTGGATGAAACTACTGGCTGAGAAAAGTACTAGGTGTAACCTCCGGATATTGGACGCTTGTAAGACGAAGGATTAACTGAATGGCATGGATGAAATCGGTATGTCCTATTCGTACACATCTCTCCTATTATTCAATATTTCATCAAACTGACGCTGGCACTCAGTCCTTCGCGACCTGGATGACCACCTTGCCAAAGTGCTTCTGGGCCTGCAGGTGCTCATACGCCTCCGTTGCTTGTTCGAACGGGAACACCTTATCCACGGCGGGCTTCACATCATTGATCTCGATGAGCCTGACGAAGTCCTCGAACCTACATCCCTCTCATCAGTCAGTCGACTCGACTCCACGCAGGTGCGTATCGTGAGGCTTACGAGGATCGTGGCCCGACGAGGATGCCGCGCACGTTGATGCCTTTCTGGAGAATTTTCATAGGTACGTTCGAGACTTCGGTCACCTATTCGGGGAGCGTTATTCGAGGCGGAAGACTCGTGATTGGTCTGCAACCTACCCCTGCGAGGAAGCCGATGATGTGGATGTTACCCTGCACGCGGACGGACTCGATGGATTTGTCGAAGGTGCCAGGGCCTCCGACCTGTGGGGGGATCAATGCAACGTGTCCTATAACGGGAATTCTTTCGTCAGCCTTACCTCGATAACGTGGTCCACACCCCGGCCGTTGGTCTTTCCGAATCAGTCTTTCAGAGCCAGTCTTTTGCAGCCCAGATGGCACACTCACGAGTTTCAAGACCTCCTTCTCCCAGTCCGGTGTCTTCTTGTAATTTATAACATGCTTGGCCCCCAGCTTCTTGGCCTGCTCGAGCTTTTCGTCGCTGGCGCTTGTCACGATCACCTCCGCACCGCTCACTTTCGCGATCTGCAGGGCAAAGATGGACACGCCGCCCGTACCGAGGACAAGGACCGTTTCGCCTGCCTTGACGGGGCGCGGCCCGAGCAGGGCGTTGTACGCCGTGACGCCCGCGCACGCGAGTGTTGCGACTTCCGCGTGCGACAAGTTCGACGGCGCCCTCACCAGAGCCTGCACAAGCGTCTCCTCTTCAGAGCGCCATTCACCATGAGGGCAAGGTGCGAAACTGTGCTTACGTGCTCTGGAAAGACGCGGTACTCGGTGAGCACGCCGTCAATGAGGCCGCCAAGCACGGTCTTGTGGACGTCTGGGGTGGAGTCGCCGTAGATGTGGTCCAGCGCAAAGTTCGCGGTGACGCGTTCGCCCACTTGCCAGCCCTTGACGCCAGGCCCGAGCGCAACGATCGTGCCTGATGCGTCGGAGCCGGGGACGAGGTCTGATTTGAGACTGGTAAGATACAGGTGAGGCTACGGGGGACACGCGGGAGTAGCGTGCGTGCTTACGCGAAGGGATAATTGTTGCTAGCCACTAATAGGTCTCTGTACTATAGACACATGTGTCTGGGAGTCAGTCGAAGATATTCACGAAGAAGCTTGGAGTGCGCACGTTCAGGGAGACGGCGTGGATCTTAACGAGCACCTCCTTCGCTCCAGGTTGGGGCACTGGCGCTTCTTGTAAAGTTAGGGATTGGATCCCGTCAAACTTGTGAAATAATAAGTATTAATATTAAGATCGATGTAAACTCGTGGGTCTCCCATCACTCACCTTCGGGAGCCTGTACTCGCGAGCCTTGGTAGGGATGCTGTACGACATTTCGTAGGATCGCCACAAGACGAAACTGTCGATTGTGATTTCTGGTCGCGCTCTTATATGACGTCTTGGCAGGATGACTAACGGTGTTCGTAGGTCTGCTGGTACTTCACAAGGCTCGCGCCATCGTCGATCGCGACATCCGGAATGTTCCAGCCCAATTCTGTGTAGCTAGGTGGGCCTCCTCAGAGCGAACAACATCGAGGGCATTGAGGGGGGCACATCGATATTGCGTATCGGTCGAGATCTCAGTGATCGATCTAAGACGATCTTGACATATCCTGCTGGGTAACCTCTCGTAACATTAACATGTCAAGTCGACTCCGAGCCCTGCTTGACGATCTCGCTCAATCATACGTCTGGATTGAGGAGACTTTAGATGTTTTCCTTGAGGAAAAGCATGGAGGAGCGTACACCTGACCTGGGTCGAGGTTGTGGATTCACCAATCAATTCAGACGCCGGACCCCTTCAACCCGCTCTTTTCGGCTAACCCTTCGTTTGTGCTATTCGTACACATCATTGCTGACTATTCGATAGTTCACCAACTCCGACACTCAGTCCTTCGCGACCTGAATGACCACCTTGCCAAAGTGCTTCTGGGCCTGCAGGTGTTCATACGCTTCCTTGGCTTGTTCGAACGGGAACACTTTATCGACGGCAGGCGTCACATCATTGACCTCAATCAACCTGACCAAGTCTTCGAACCTACATCCCGGTCCATCCATCAGTTGATCCTAGGCAGATGCGGGATGTAAAAGCTTAGACTTACGAGGAGCGTGGCCCGACCATGACACCACGCACGTTGATGCCTCTCTGCAGGATTTGCATGGGTACGTTGGAGACCTCCGTCACCTGTGAGTAATGGGTGGCCCCTAAATTACGATGAACATCCGTTGCCGCATTACACGTACCTCTGAGAGGAAGCCTATGACGTGGATATTCCCCTGTAGACGGACGGACGCGATGGACTTGTCCAAGGTCCCAGGGCCGCCGACCTAATTCTAGGTTAATCCAATTTAACTCAAGGGATCCTGCGAAGACCATCACTTCCGCAGCCTCACCTCAATAACATGATCCACACCCCGGCCGTTGGTCTTTCCGAATCAGTCTCTCAGAGCCAGTCCTTTGCAGCCCAGATGGCACACTCACGAGTTTCAAGACCTCCTTCTCCCAGTCCGGTGTCTTCTTGTAATTTATAACATGCTTGGCCCCCAGCTTCTTGGCCTGCTCGAGCTTTTCGTCGCTGGCGCTTGTCACGATCACCTCTGCACCGCTCACTTTCGCCATCTGCAGTGCAAAGATGGACACACCCCCTGTGCCCAAGACGAGCACGGTCTCGCCTGCCTTGACTGGACGCGGCCCAAGCAGGGCGTTGTATGCCGTCACGCCCGCACATGGCAGCGTTGCAACTTCGGCGTGCGACAAGTTCGAAGGAGCCCTGACCAGGCTCTACGCACAAAAAGACACGTCAGAATCCGGTTTGGGAGGTGCGGAGCTGTGCGTACGTGCTCGGGGAAGACGCGGTACTCAGTGAGCACGCCGTCGATGCTGCCGGCGAGCACGCTCTGGCGCGATTGTGGAGTAGAGTCGCCGTAGAGGTGGTCGAGTGCAAAGCTCGCGGTAACCCGTTCGCTAACTTGCCAGCCCTTGACGCCGGGCCCAATCGCGACGATTGTGCCTGATGCGTCGGAGCAGGGAACGAGGTTCGGTTTGAGCCTGGGAGGGTTCATGATTTTTTGGGATCGAGGGAGGAAAGTAGCAAACGTGCTCACGCGAAGGGGTAGGCTTTGCTGACCATTGCGAAGTCTCTGTACTACAGACATATGTGTCTGAGAGTAAGGCGAGGGAAGAAGAGCTGGGAAACGTACGTTCAGGGAGACCGCATGGATCTTGACGAGTACTTCCTTGGCTCCAGGCTGGGGCACTGGTGCCTCTTGCAAAGTGAGGGACTGGATGCCGTCAAACTGTGGAAAGGACAAGATCGACGTAAAAGCCAGTTCTCCCCTACACCGGATGGTTGCTCACCTTCGGGAGCCTGTACTCACGAGCCTTGGAGGGGAGATTGGACGTCATTGTACTTATAGGTTCGGTAAAAAGAGCAGTCGTGAACGTGACTTCTGGCCGCGCTCTTATCTAACGCCTCGGAAGAGGTATTCGTGCGCCTGCTGGTACTTCTTAAGCCCGTTGCCATATTGCCTTATCAGTTATGTTCCTTACTAGTATCGCGACATCGTTCCGTCTTGAGAGCTCTCATTATGCACATAGAGTGGGGTCCGTCGGGGCATAATCACGTTGTGAATCGGTGGAGATCTCAGTGACGGATCTTGACATATTCCAAAGCGCGGCACTCGCAATTCCAGCTCCGCTCGTATATGCATTGCTGGTCACATACGACTTGAGTCGACTGGCTTCCGACCTTTATAGGTGGCGACATGGAACAGACTTCGGAGAGAGTCAAAACCAATATCCGCGATGAATGCTTGCTTTCAGCAGGACTATGGTCAAGGGCTATCATATACTGTACAAAAATGCCCTGTGTTGTGCTATTATGTTGTTTCTTCTGCCCTTGCTTCAGGCGACAGACCTCATATGTCGTCCCAGGTAGCCATGAAGTTAGGCCGAGGATCAAGTTGTTCCTCTCCGCAGTCCTGAAACACGTTGTTCAATGGAGCTATGGCTCGCGACTACAACCATGTCTCTATGTGTGCTACTCTTACATGTCTATCGAAGCTCCTATCTTGCTTACTCCTTTACGACCTGGATGACCACTTTGCCAATGTGTTGCTGCGCCGCCAGATGAAGGAGGGCCTCTTTTGCCTGCTCGAATGGGAAGACCTTATCCACCACACGCTTCAACTCGTTCGTTTCGATCAGTCTGTTGAGGTCCTCGAAGCTGAAACCCAGTCAGCGCTGTACCATCGCAAGACAACCCTGAATGAGGAGTGTGGCCCGCAAAGGACACCTCTGACAGTAATGCCTTTCTGAAGCACCTGCATCGGGACGTTGGGAACATCCTGAATCTACAAGAGAGAGGGGGTGTAACTCGAGAGAAGCATCTCCACAAGGCTGGACTAGACTTACCCCCGCGACGAAGCCAATCACGTAGATACTTCCTTCTAACCGGACGGCTGCAATAGACTTATCAAATGTCCCAGGGCCTCCCACCTGTATTCAAGATCAGTTAGATCATACTAGGCGGTGGGGAGTTGACAAGGCTTTCTTACCTCGACAACATGGTCTACACCCCGCCCGTTGGTCCAGTAATAGAGGCCCAGAGTACAGCTTTTGATCCAAAATTCATCAGGAAATGCATCTCACCTATAACTCCCTATTTTGGCTTCTGCCTGTCTATGTTGACCTATCCAACCTACATAGACCTATGGAGGACTATATATCCGGGGGGAACCACTATAGAATTTGGTGATTCCTGATGTTGGAGTTCTGATCCAGAGGATTTAGCTGAGGGGTGTATACCTAAACTAGTAGCCCTTGCCCCATCCAGCCTATGAAGTGTGCTGTGAAACTTGTATTTCTCATTCCCATGCCATCATTCTTGTTCAAAGAGCCTCTGTCGATACCTATGATATGTCTTGTACAAGTTTTGTGGTAATTAGAGGTCATATCAGGGAAACAGAAAATAGCACTTTGCCAGGCAATCATGCCACACTGATCTGAGATAGTGATGCTGCAGTTTGGTTCCCGAACCTGGGAGAACCAGTTCGAACCCTGAGCCGGACTCATGTTCTGGTCTGTGGTCCAGCTTTCTGGAGGACCGAACCTGAAATGAGGTTCAGAGGGTGTGAGGCACCTGAACCTTATCCAATATGGTAACTTTTTGCTGTTCGAACTGGAACCTGACTGGACACAACACGATTCTAGGTTCTTTGAGGTTCAAGGTCCGGGAAATCACCCAAACCAGACCTGTGGTCTGGTCCCAGGTTCAGAATTTTTGGCTGATAACCAGACTAAGCTGGATCATCGCATCCCTAATCTGAGAGCCTTCTAGAAAAGTGGAGCCTCTCTTTCAACAAACTTTTGGGCCTTGCAGCTTTGCATTAACTAGATTCAGCTTTGAGCTATGTTACGCAGAGCTGGATGCACTACCACAAGAATCACATATACAATTCTGGAAAAAATGGAATGCGAAATTATAAATACAAAAATGAGGAAATACCAGACTCTCCATGACATTGCCTCATAGACTACTCTTCTGTCTACAGTTGATGGGAAATATCTAGAGAGCTCAAGCAGAGATAAGCCTTATGAAGCAAGTGGAGTATACCAAGAATCAGATAATTATAAATCAACATAATGGATAATTCCGTGGCAGACCCAAGGATGTGCATACACATCTCAACCATTCCTCTGCATGGCCTAATGCCCCCCTCAATGAAGCCTCCTCCTCCTCCTCCTCCTCCCCCCTTGTGTCACCTGAAACACTTTTGCCCTGCATGGGCTGACCCTCCCCTGTGTGGCCTAACCCTCTTCCCCCTTTGCGTGGCCCATATCACATGCATCTAATTATAACGTAGCACAATACATGTATATGAGGAATAAGACAAATGTTGCTGGAATTAAATAATTACCACAACCAGAAACTGTAAACAAAGTACCAGCTCAAATGCTTTGGAAGAAAAAATTATAAATTTGACCTGAGACAAATAGGCTCCCCCTGAAGTAGCGGGGAATCTGCCTACATGCCATATTAAATCCTCACGACTGTATCCATACAAACGAACCGTCTATGCAACAATAAGTTATACAAGACGCCATAGTGATAGTGATAGATCCGCAAGCCAATCCAACCGTGTATCCTCGTTTCCAGCAAAGCAAGCATCGTCATATATCCCCTCCAACATCCAAAACACCGTCACACTCACGACAACGCCCCCCACATGCCCAACCCTGCAAACAAACACCCCAGGCCCGCGAGCAAGCCCACATACGCCGCCGTGTGCACGCCGATGCGCGGCAGCACCGGCGGCGTGTACAGCAGCGCGAGTGCGAGGTGCACGAGCAGGACGGCCGGGAGCGTGATCGCGAGGGAAGACCGGAGGTACGCGGCGGCGAGCAGGAGCGTGAGCCCCAGGCTCAAGATGATCGCGTCGATGCGCTGCAGCGCGGACACGAACACGGGTATTTTCTGAGAAAGAGGACGTATATATATAAACTCGGTTGGCCCAAGGTCAAGGGGGAATAGAGCACGCACAATGACGGGCACGCCGTACACCTCCTCGAGCTCCTCGCGCGTCTTCAGCGCCACGAGAGCCTCCAAATCGCGCTCCACCGCCTCCTCCACCCCGCTCCCATTCACCCCCTCTCCGGGCGCGGCGATGTCTAGCGGGCTCTCGGTGAGGAATATCTTCCCGTGCCGCGGCTGCCCGACCAACCCCTCGCCATACCTCAACACAAGCTCTCGCGCCTGCTCCTCCGAGAGCAGCACGGCGCGATACAGCGAGATCTGCACGTACCCCTGCGCGATGCCCACGGCGGCGTCCGCCGCCGCCCACCCGAGCGCGAGCCACCACGCCTGGCCAAACGCAGGGTCCCGCCAGCTCGGTGTGCGCGTATGACTATGATTCTCTAGATGGACAGGTAGGAGGGCAAAGGAGGAGAGGCGCAAGAGCGTCTGCAGGAGGACGTGCGCCGCGGTGCTGAGGACCGTCGCCGCGGCCGGGAAGGGCGGGAGGAGGGCAGAGGCGAGCGTGAAGAGCGGCACGCGCAGGAGGTGCGCGAGCGCCCACAGCGCGGCCGAGAGCAGCAGCTCACGGCCGTGAAACGAGGGGCTGGGAACGGGACTGGGACTGGGAGCATGCCACGCTGTCCTTGGTAACACTGCGAACACTGCAAACATGAGCAGGCAAGAGACGGGCACGAGCGTGTACGCCGCCACCACGCGCCTGTACGAGCCTGCATTTGAATTTCACGATGGGCGACTGCACTGGGGTGGTACGAGGAGGGCGGGGGACGCACCAGTATACAGCCCCTGCTCCTCCAAATCCCACTGGGGGTCCTCGTCCGCCTCCTCGAACGCGCGCTCTGTCCCGGGCACGGGCGCGTCGTCCAGCTCCTCGGGCACCCTGTCGAGCCCGCTGTCCCGTCTGAAGCGCTCGGGGCTCCCTCTTACGCTGGAGCGCCCAGCGCCGTCCCCTGCGTAGGTGGGAACAGGTGTGAGGAGCGGCTGGTGCTCTGCGTCTTCGGGCGTCTTGCCTTTGCGCTCGCGCGATGAGAAGAAGCGGTAGACGAGAGGCGCAGCCGCGCTCGCGACGACTGTCCGGACGCCCATGGAGAAGGGGGGAACAGGTCCAAAGCAACGAAAGAAAGCGCCGTTATAAGTACTGCAGCTGACTAGCACGCCCGGGAGTACTCTATCGCAATATGCACTCAAGGACGGTTCAGAAATAGCGCAGAGGCGAGGGTATCATGGCGAAGACCAGCGTGGTTGCAGGGCGGTGCTGCGGTCGCCGAGCTTAGAATTTAGTCTCGGGAGGTAGCGAGTGCAGCTCCAGCGTCAGCGGATGGCAAAAATGACGATTCCAATAGCGATGAAGTGTATGGAGAAGAGCGGTATCATATATACAAGCAGAGACAGACTACGTAAATACCCGGAGAACAAGCCACCTGCCAGGTCACGCGTGATCGGGGAGTAAAGGTCCCAAACCAAGTTCTGTGAATCCTGGAGACAGAAAGCACTGGTCAGTCGGACTGCTTTCCATGCAAAAGGATGGAGGGATGGAAGAAAGCGAAAGAGAGGGAGAGCGAGGAAGTCAGAGTTCGATGAATATCAACAAGCAGCCCGCCCACCTCCACATTGTACACCAGGAGGCTTCGCGGGCGGGTGGCGTTCGTGTCCGCCCATCGACAGTTTTCATCAAGGCAACGCAAAGACACGGCTAGCCAAGCAGGGAAAACGTGCACTCACCCTATTGCCCTTATCCTCGAAAGGAAGAGATCACGGTGGGGTAACAGACCTGTGGTAAAGGGTCAGAAAGATGCAAGGAAACGCAGAACGGGTGGGTGGGCAGGATAGATCAGTCAAGGCTGAAACAAACGGTTTTGTCTACATGTGTAGTTCTGAATGTGGTAAAGGTCGATATGGGTATCATCATTGCGAGCGGGAAGACGTCGCAGAGTGCAATGAATGACTAAGTAAAACACCCACCTCTGGAGCGTGAATACTCTCTGCAGCAACCCATTCACCGCGACAAAAAGCAGACGAGACGAAGCAAAGACGAAGTACGGACACATCGCAAAGCATTTTGAATGATTTTCTGATGCTTCAAACTCCGCCGCGTCGGACATCAGAACCGCCAATTATGTTAATTTATAGTGGACGCGTCGATCCAGCATAAGAACTTGCACAATACGACCCCTCGAAATAACAATCCCACGAATAAGCTGACAAAGCACTACAAATATGGCAAGCGCCGTGGCTGTCACTGTTCCCGACGCTAGGAGACGGTCCTAAGGTCAGGGTAGCATATCAAATCACTTCCAGAGCATATTTTATATGAAAACCCAGACCTTAACCAACCCGGGGCGTTCCCCCCCGGAACCCCCCTTTATCGATATCCTGTAACCCATACCCTAACCACCTCACCCTAACCCGAACCTTAACCAACCGGGGGGTTCCCCCCCGGACCCCCCACTTACCCTAACCTACCCTAACCCAAACTTGCAGTCCTAAGGATTTGAACCCAGATCTACGAGCTACAGCCGCAACGCAGACCCGTTAGGCCACACAGCAGACGCTTGGGCAGCCACTAGGGCTTATACACCCAATAGTGCTGACTTGTCTTAGCAAGCCGTGGGATTGCTTTTTCGAGGGGTCGTATTGCCCAAGACCAGCATAAGTGTCGATTAGAAAGTGCTCCTTGTTCGAAACAGACTTGCAGGCTGCGATGAAGGTGAGCCGATAACGCCCCATTGCCCGCATCCTCGGACGTACTGAGGAAATGCCGTGTACAAGTCTAGACCACACACTATGTAGCGGACTGCGCAGAGTTATCGAACGAGTGCCTCCGCCACCTTCAGTTCCTCCCTTTCGACAGCCTGTGACGCTCTCATACACGGAGCGTGCAGTTGGACAACACTACGTCCAGAGCCTGGAAGACGGATATTACGGTTGTCATTTGCTCGACCCCCGGACCCCGAGCCAACTTTCTCCGGGTTGTATTGGGTTGCATGCAGTATCTGGCGTTGGTATCTGGGCCGAGTGTCCGTCATACGATCTCAGACGTGACCATGTCAAAGAAGGGCGGACTACACCCCCTCGTTTGACTGGCGGCGCCGAGGAGTATGACGGATGACGGCGGGTCTTTGTGGTGGGTGCTACCAGGATTGGTCTTCACAGCTTGGAATATGCAGGCACGGGTACAGCGGAACTGGTCAGTCGCTTATCTTACGAGTGAGGCGCCCAGCGGCAGCCCGGGTCATGCGCATGGATTACTCTAATGCCCACCAGGTAACATTTGCTGATGCCCCCCTCCGGAGAGCACATTTATGGTCCGCACTTCGTGCTAATACAAGTCACAGGCCCACCGATCTCATACCAGGAAACACTCAATCCTCCGCAACCTGGATGACCACCTTGCCGACGTGCCTCTGCGCCTGCAAGTGCGCGTACGCCTCCCTGGCCTGCTCGAACGGAAACGCCCTGTCCACCGCGGGCTTGACGTCGTTGGCCTCGACGAGCCGTACCAGCTCCTCGAACCTGAAGTCACTCGCTCAGCGTCCCTGTTCTCCCATGGATGAACGGCGGAGCAGGCGTACGAGGAACGCGGCCCGACGAGGATGCCGCGCACGTTGATACCCTTCTGCAGGATTTTCATCGGTAGGTTGGGGACGTCGGCTGCCTTGGTGCGGAGTAAGCGTCATTCTGAGGTCAAACGTTCGTGGATCCTGACGGAGGGCGCTCACCCCTGCGAGGAAGCCGATCACGTGGATGTTGCCCTGCATGCGCACGGCGGCGATGGACTTGTCGAAGGTGCCGGGGCCGCCGACCTTTCTCGCAGTGAACCAACGCAGTCATCCCCAAGTGAGCTGCGCACCTCGATGACATGGTCTACCCCCCTCCCATTCGTCTCCGCCCATCCCGTCAACACCGCGATCCCTACGCAGGGAATGAATCCACTCACGAGACGCAGCACCTCCTCCTCCCAATCCGGCGTCTTCTTGTAATTAATAACATGCGTCGCGCCGAGCTGCGTCGCCCGTGCGAGCTTCTCGTCGCTGCCGCTCGTCACGATCACCGCCGCCCCGCTTGCGCGCGCAATCTGCAGCGCGAAGACCGACACGCCGCCCGTGCCAAGGACGAGCACGGTGTCTCCCGCCCTGACGGGGCGCGGGCCGAGCAGCGCGTTGTACGCGGTCACGCCCGCGCACGGTAGGGTCGCCGCCTCCGCGTGCGTCAGGTTCGCGGGGATCCTCACCAGGCTCTGCATAGCCATAGGCATCGTGACAGTATGTCGCGGGCGCGGCGGGAGGGTGGATGCAAGCGTACTTACGTGCTCGGCGAAGACGCGGTACTCAGTGAGCACGCCGTCGACGCTGCCGCCCAGGACGGGCCCGAGCCCGCCGGGCCCGGCGTCGCCGTGGATGTGGTCCGGCGCGAGGTTGGACGAGATGCGGTCGCCGACGCGCCACCGTGTAACGGCGGGCCCGAGCGCGACGACCGTGCCGGAGGCGTCCGCGGCGGGGACGAGGTTCGGTTTGTTGCTGCGGTTGGGTGGGTATGGGTTGGGGAGAGGGAGATTGGAGGAGTGTGCGAGTGGCTCACTGGAAGGGGTGCGCGTTGTTGGCTACTAGGAGGTCTCTGTACTGCGAGGTATGCGGCTTTGCCAACTGTGAGTGAATGTGAGGCGGCTTGCGACGTACGTTCAGCGAGACGGCGTGGATTTTGACTAGGACTTCCTTGTCGCCGGGGGTAGGGACCGGCGCTTCACGCAATGTGAGCGATTGGATCCCTTCATTCTATGGGAGGTTGGTGTAAGTCCACGACGCCTATTGAATACGCCTCGCCTTTGCAAGCCGATACTCTCGAGACATGGCAGGGATATTTGACACCATTGTACAGGCTTCAGAGAGGCAGCGGTAGATTGCGTCTTGCGGTTGTGCTTGTGCTCTTATATGACGTCTCGGCTCAGATGACTAAAGGGAGCTAAGTAGAGGGAGTGTTCCGCTGCTAAACATAAACAATTCGCGAGTCAAAGTTTTTACAGTGTCGCGCATCACAGTAGGGGCGTTAATTGCGTAAATATAGTTTGAGTGGTAATGCGTGTTCAGGCTACCTTTCAGCCGAGAGGATGCATATGAGTGCTCTAACTTGAATCGGCGGAGATCTGAGGGTTGATCTCGACATATCCCAAAGCGTTGCCTGATTTGGATAATATGTATTTCCAAATCGGGACGCAATATCTACTTCATTCGAGCACCTTCCTCTGAAGGCTGCATAATATACACCTCTCCACTTCCAGTCTTTCTTGCTCTTGTATCTTTACTTTATCCCCCATCCTGCTGTATCGATAACATCTTTTCTTTTGTCTCTCTGCTGTATCATCTGCGTACGACCACGAACCAACGAATAACTCAAAATGCAGTCCCTTTTACGCTGGAGTATCGAGCATGCCGGCGCACCATCGCAAGATGGCTCCGCACCGCGCCCAGAACCAAAGAAACTCGACCCAGAGATTATCGACATGATCCTGGGGAAGCCCGACGCGGAGCAGATGAAGGAGAAGCTGGCGGTGGCGGTGGACGAGGGGCGGAGTGAGGAGGAACGGGTGCAGGCTTTGGATGATTTCGAGATGGTATATGGGATTACATTTCTCTTGTAATTCGATTTTGGCTGACGCACGTTGTGGTTGTCTAGTTGATTGAGAGTATTGACAATGCGAATGGTGAGTTACTGCAGAACCAGGGGCCAGTGTTGTCCGGTCGGACAGGTCACACAGCAAGTCCTGTTGTTCTGGGTTTGTTGTTCTCAAGGCCTCCCCGATGGCTGGCTGCAGTAATATCGCTAATGGCAGAATTCTCCTGGCCGCGGTCGCGCTTTGTCGGACCTTCATCCGGAGGAAGGCTCGTGGCCATCCCTTCGTAGCATCGTTGAGGACAGAATCAAGCTAAAGAACTGCAGTGATCCCTTGAGATTGTGAATTGAAACAGTCGAGTCCTGCATTGTTCACCGAGCCTCTGCCTCACTGAAGATATGATGGGCTAGTCATGAGCCAGCTTGTGATAGTCGCGGGTGTCCGAGCCAACGACCAGTGCAGTCCCCCACCGGTCGTCGACGTCATTGACATGCCCTTGACTTGCACAACACTGACCCCGTTGTCTCCTCCCAATACGTATCATACCCACATTTACCCCCTCGCTCCCTAGATCTCGAAAAGCTGAAAATGTGGCAACCCTTGCACGACCTCCTCACCTCCCCCGGGTCGACCGACGAGATAAAGCGCCAAGTCCTCTGGGTGATCGGCACCGCCGTGCAGAACAACCCCGCCGCGCAGAACGTCTTCCTCGCGATGTCGCCACTCCCCACGATCCTGTCCTTCCTCGCGCCGAGCGTGCCCGCGCAGACAAGGTCAAAGGCCGTGTACGCGCTCTCGGGGATCCTCAAGCATAATGCGAGCGCGGTGCGTCAGTTGGAGGAGGCGGGCGGGTGGGAGGTGCTGCGGAGTGCGCTCGAAGGTGCGTAGGTTGAGTGTTGCTCGCGGCGGCTGTGCTGATGGGTTTACCGGTTAGATTCAGATATTACTGTTCGCAGGAAAACGGCGTTTCTGATCAATGCCCTGCTCATTCCCAATGAGTCGGCACATGCACAAACACAAGCACAAGCACCTGCGCCCCAACCCCAGCTCGAACCCCAGGTTCAAACTACGAGTCCGTCTCAACTCCCGACAAGCTCAACATCATCCGCCTCCACTGCCCTGACTCTCCACTCATCATCGTCCACCTCCTCGTCCACACCCAACCCGAACCTCCACACCCCCGACACCCCCTCCGCGCCCGTCCACCCCAACTCACACGCCGCCCTCCAAGCGGACCCCTCCGCACTCAACACCTCCCCGCCCACGCTCACCGCCCTGCGCAGCAAGGCCCTCCTCCCCGCGCTCATCAACGCACTGGTGTCACCGGTACCACACGGAGAAGACGGCGAGAACGAGGGCGACGCGGACTTCGAGGAGAAGGTCGTGCGGCTGCTGACCACGTACGTGATGTCGTGCGGGGGCGGGTTCGAGGAGGAGGAAAAGAAGAAGCTGAGGAAGTATCTTGAGCGGGAGGGACGGGATGGCGAGCGGTGGGGCCTGGGCGAGGATGAGTTGAGGGTGCTTTTGCGTGCACTTGAGTGAATGGGTGTTATGGATGGTATTGTAGTTACGGTGTAGTCTAATGAAGGCAGATTACTGGGAATACCGACTCGTCCGTACTATTTAAATAATATTCGTTACCGTGAACTGATCGCGTTTTTGAGGTCTGACGAGTGGATTCACAGACATATACTATGATATAGTCGTTCTGTCACAAACGATCTATCTGTATGTGTAATTATTGCTATTTGCGGAACGTAAGGCCGAGGCGCGAGATGGCCTCCGGACAAGAAAAATCCATAGCACCTGTGGCAGGGCTTGGATTGACTCAAAAATTTGTACATGGGGTTTTCAATATAGAAAATGTGGTAGCGAAGGAACAGCGACATCCGGCCCATGAGATGTCCGTAGACTAAGGGTGCTGTGGAGGCATTGTAGGAACAGTAGCCGGTCCATTAAAGGGGGAGAAAGTGTCACATCCATTGAATACTTCGTACACAGACTCAATGTATGTACGGAATGTCGAATTAAATCGGCGAAGCCCAAATAATGTACACTGACTGTGTGACATGCCAGTTACTCCTCCTGGACAGTCATTTAGCTAAAGGTGCAGAGCTTCTCAGAATTTGTAGGGGTCTCGTAAATTCATACCGGGTTACTCAAAATTTATTCGTATATGTCTACGTACGGGCAGTATTCATAAAGCAGTCTGGGGACGGAGCGAACGATTGAGAGACTCGAGAACTGTGCCCGAGCCCTGCCCGAGACGCGCTGGCGCGCTCGTGGGAACTCATTTATCTCGTGACGTCACGGTATCTGGACGCGTCGTGCCTCCTTCGGGAATAAGTCGGGCACCGTTGGCTTTGGGGGAACAGTGATTTTTTATCTGGTTCAATATGATCCTGAAAAGTCATCTTAGAGCATTTTGTAAATTTATGAGACCCTACAAATTCTGAGAAGCTCTGCACCTAAATGACTGTCCAGGAGGAGTAACTGGCATGTCACACAGTCAGTGTACATTATTTGGGCTTCGCCGATTTAATTCGACATTCCGTACATACATTGAGTCTGTGTACGAAGTATTCAATGGATGTGACACTTTCTCCCCCTTTAATGGACCGGCTACTGTTCCTACAATGCCTCCACAGCACCCTTAGTCTACGGACATCTCATGGGCCGGATGTCGCTGTTCCTTCGCTACCACATTTTCTATATTGAAAACCCCATGTACAAATTTTTGAGTCAATCCAAGCCCTGCCACAGGTGCTATGGATTGTTCTTGTCCGGAGGCCATCTCGCGCCTCGAAAGTGGCGCACCGCCTTACGTTCCGCAAATAGCAGTAATTTGCTTCAGGAAGGGTTCGGTCACCTAGTTCTCATCCACCTGAGACGCAGATTGAGCACAAATCGAGTCTCCCCAGGTCATGTAAATTCAACATATTTTACATGCCCACTCCATCCCCTAAACTGTAATACTCTCAGGAGGACCGAGATAGCTCGGTCGTACACCTCCAGTGTCGATTACAATCTTTTGGACCACAACTGCAGGCTCGATCATCCAGATCTACGGCAAGAAGAAAGGAGAAGCAGGACTAAATCAGTAGCCGAGATGAAGAGACAGCATAATACCAACTAACCTTCAGCGTATGCGCACCAGGTGCGATCGTGAAGTTCGTCGGCACCGAAATAATTGCATCCGCTACCCAGCCGCCGACGCCGTCCCATTGCGGCGGTAGCTGGCCTGGCGTCGCGTACGGGACGAAGTACTCCGACTGAGGTGTGGCGTCGTCTATACCGATGGCGAAGCCCAGCGGTCGGTCGTCGCCGTTCGCGTTCAGCGAGGGCGAGACGTACGTCGTCACAGTGACGTTCCCGGCTTGGCCGATGGTGTTGAAGTTGTAGAAGTCATACTCGCTAGGAAGAGCGACAATTAACGATGTACCGCACAATTCTAGCAGTAGTTGGACTCACATGCTGGGGCCAGTGCCAGCGGTGAAGTTGCCGCCGTTGTCGCCCGTGCGCGGCCAAGGAGTGACGCCCGAGACGGTCTTGCCGTAGTTCGGGATCTCCGTCCAGGTGATGCCCGCGACAGACGTGTTCCGAGAGGTATGAGCTGCTTCGATCGATATGCCTCCGTCCCCCTCTACGAACCCTGCAGTAAATCACGCAAGTTAAGCTACCTGTCATATCTTCCGATACGGAGGACGCCGACCTGAGAACCCAGACGTTGGCGAAGTGTTATTGGCCATGAAGTACACCGGCTGGGATAGCACGGTCTGTCCCGGGGTGGGCGGATTTGGTGTCGTTGCATTGAACGTTACCATCCCGTATTCGAGCCCGCTGACTTGGCTCCAATCCGCGGTGATATATACGCGCGTCTCCAAGTTATTGCTGTCGATATATCCCGATGTGGTGCTCACATTGAGCCATGATACATTTGTGCTAGCTGTCCAGCTGAACGGCGCTGGGCCACCCGCGCCAATGTCGATGTACCGGTTTCCGACCGGGATGTACGGATCCAGGGTCATGGTCGGGTTGGGGCAGCTGTAACCCTGAGCACAGTTGTATTGGTTGTCGCCGGGCCTGCGGACGAGCGCGTTAATCTAAGCCTCCGGGGGAGTATATGGGCCGTACCAAACGCCCAAGGTCCCTTCTGGAACAACGCGCATCACGCCGGCGATATTCTGCTTTTTAGTTTGCATCCGGGTCACCATGGGCATCCTACGACGGAACGGTCAGTGTGTTTTGTTTTCTAATCTCTCAATGCTGGTGGCCTCACGTGTTGGTCGTTGGCTCTTGCCAATAGACGTATACAACGTGTGTTTGATCCATCATGCTAAACAGGGTTAGGATGCATCCGCCGGACTATCACAACGGATACTTACTGATCCCATTTCCCTATAAAATTTAGCCTCAGATAAACCCATGGTTGTCAACGTTGCACGGGAAAACGCACCATCTAATAATGTATGATATTGATACTCGTACTCATAGTCCTGCTCGAACAGCTCTTGCACAAGGTCTGCGTAGTTGTTCACCGCGTAACGGCCTTGGGAGCCCATCAGGTTGTTGACTCCAGCGTAGATCCACATCGCGTTGAGGTTAGCGCTAGCGAGGACCGTGTGATGCACAAGCTCGTAGAACGCGGGCTGATATGCGGCCGGGAGCGAATTGTATATCTGTGTCGACTGTTGGACAAGGCTTTGCCACTCAGACAACACCGTATCGGCCCTGAAGACGACGATCAAGTACCGCAAAGAACCCCCTCTTGTATCACTCACTCCCGGTAGTCAGTCAGTGTATACACCGTGGAGTTCATCAACTCCGGCGTCCTTCTCGCGTTCATCCTCGTGTAGTTCCCGATGATACCAGTAATCTGAAGAGCTGTTGAAGTTGGCACGTCGAACTCCCGCTCAGCCCAGCTCGTCACGAAGCTGTCCAGATTATCAAGGTTCCACACGGACGAGTTCCAGCCGAGGGTAATGAAGAACTCGATATCCATCTCGTAGGGCTTCATGTCGCCGACGTTGACAATCCAAATACGGGTGGCTTCACGGTCCACGGCCAGGGACATTTCTTCGTAGGTCTAATGCAGTATGAGGAATGATGGTGGATGAGTACCCGAGATCAGCTCACCTTAGCTATTTGCGTAGTCGTTATCCACTTGAAGTTACGGGGGTCTCCAACCTGTGCCATCCGTCTATACTATGTCATACTGAGAAATGTAACAGACTTACATAGTCAAACTAGCATTGGCTCACGGGATCAGAGATGAACTGAGAGGGTAACATGCCGCTTACGTGATAGTAGACACCAGCACCGCCAGTCCTGTTCATCTCACTAGATAAAGGGAAACGCCGGATATTTCCCCAACTACATACAGATCAGCGCCCAATACACATCCGATGTCACCAAGGGATCGCTTACTTGTCGTCGGTCCACATTAGCGTGATATCGTCAGGGACAGTCATGCCGTCTTCGTAGTATCCTTGGACTTCTTTGTCTATCACATAGCAGTCAGAGATATAATCCTAATGAGCATAATCGGGTACCGACATAAGCACCACATTTGCGGAATTTCTGTGATGGTCTTCCCAGTTCCGTTGAACACGTTCTCCAGAATGCCCCTCTGATCCGAGACAACTTGCTCCAATAGCTGAATGTTTTGTCCTTCCGCCAAAGGCACTGCAGCCATGTTCCCTCATTAATACATCCGTCTTCACATGATAAATGGCAAGACGCGCACAGTCACCAGCGCCTCGCATGCCAACGGTGTACAACGTCTCGTAGTTTCTTGACCTCTCAGCGCCTTGCACCCAGAAATTGTATATCGCCTGCTGGTTGACGCTGTAGTCCCATGGGCCAGTCCCGTAGATGTCCCACTCGACGGGGGTGGAGCGCGTCATTGGTTCTTCGTGACTAGGATGGGCATTACACTCCTGCCCCTTGATAATGACAAAGAAACGCACCTAGTTCCCATCACAATGCCGTACAGGTCGGCATAGTACGGGTTAAGAGGATCGTCAACGTAGAATGCGCTGCTCCACATTGCTAGTGGAAGGGAACGTGTTACATTCAGCACATTTTGATATGAATACCTCCCGTCTTACCAGGCCACAAATAATTCGCCTTCAGTCTGAGCAGCAACTCAAACCTACACGGCAGCCGTTGCAGCCCCATCAGAGTCACCCAAACAGAGTAGTCACTCACAAGCCTGTATAATAGGGTGACTGCAGGGGCGAGTTAGTCGCAGCAGAGCCCGTTCCATTGGTATATTTCTCCATAGCCCAGTTCATCAGTGCTGGGGCCTCGTCATTGAGGAAGATACCGCGGTACTTGACTGTCGGTGCGCCATGCTGGCAGCCAGAGGAGGCGAAGTATATTTCCGAGTTGCGCGTGGTAGGTACGTCCGCCCACCTGTGAAAGTATGAGTACTGCCGCCCCACCTTTACTCTCAGTGGACGCTTCGTACCAGTACCAGGGAGAAACGCCTGAGATACACATCCTATCAACTGGCTGTACGGAGCGCTAATACAGTGATTGCGACGCACCCATCTGCTCAGAGTGATCGTACAACGCGTAAATAGTCCCCCTCTTGTCCGCGCCGATCATCACATACGCGCTGGAGATACCAGGAAGCGGGTTCTGCACCTCCCTCGTCAAGAACGCCTCCCACTGTCCCTCAATCGAGGATACGTCCAGTCCGGTATTATTCACAACCTGTGCGATCAGCGAAGACTGGCCCAGAGTTCCGACTATGATGGGTGCAAGCGCACTGCTCCCACTACCGCTCCCTGAGCCAGAGGCAGACGTGAAGTTGGCTAGGGTAGGCAATATACCAGTTACGCGCTGGACGTCCGCCGCAAAGTCGCCCGCGGCACGTTGGACGCCCGGCCATTCATCAGACGAGAGCAGGAGGGGTGCAGCGCGGCCACTGCTGACGACCGCAAACGACGTCACTCCGGAAGACGCTGAGGATGGCGAGAACGAGACGCAGGTCGCCTGTCCAATCGCACGAACGGCGGGGGTGAGCAGGGTGAGCAGGACGCACCAAGACGCGTACGCTGCCCACATCGTGAAGGACGAGGACTAGGACGGTGTCCGTGTACGATCTTGCACCCACTCACTGAAATATGACCGCGGCAGCGGACCGCTGCTGCTCGTCGAAGTATCCCCGAGCATGCTCGTGATCAGCTCGCCCTGGCTTCTGTGTCCATGGATAAATTTCGGGGCTTATACTTCGGTGAGGCTGCAGACCGGAGGGTCGTTTTATAAGGGGTCCAAATATTCCGCAACGCCGCGACGCGGTCAGAAGACAAGTCTGAAGCTCGCAAGAATGAAATAACAGGGAGAACGGTGCGAAGACAGGTGAAGATTCAGGGTAAAGTTAGCGCTTGAGAGTCAGACGGGCAATGGCGGAAACTAGCTATAATTAGCTTTGTTATTAGCTCACCGCTACACAGGGCGTCAGTATCGCAGCGCGACATAGACATGTAACAACACTCGGAAGAACAAGCCCGGGTCACGACGGTGCCTACCTCATATAGTATGTATACTGTCCACTTAGGTTTATGTGGCTATGAGCAGCTATGAGCTCATGATCAGTTCAAGCAGAAACGCGCGAATCAGCTTCTGGACCTTTGCGCTCAGGGTATAAAGAAGGACCGTGATGCATGCCAGCTGGGTATACTTAGTAACAGACAAACATATAGTCGGTGCCAGAACAATCAAAGAAAACGAGCGGCAGCGACGCACATTGTCCGCACTGCGTCTGAACACTACGGGTATACGGCGGTTGTCCGAATAGAATGAAAGTTAAAGAACGTGGGAAGAATATATATGAACCTTCATCCGAGCTACTCAACCGTGACACTCTGCGGAGGACCGAGATAGCTGTACCGCAGTCCTCCAGTATTAATGACAATCTTTTGGACCACGACGGCGGGCTCGATCATCCAAATCTGCACCGGTAAAGGAAATCAGTAATCAATGGCTATCAACAGGCAACGCTCTACCGAACTGACCTTCAGAGTATGGGCACCAGGTGCGATCGTGAAGGTCGTCGCCACCGGAATGATCGCGTCCGCTACCCAGCCGCCGAGGCCGTCCCATTGAGGCGGCAGCTGCCCTGGCGTCGCATATGGGACAAAGTACTCCGACTGCACCGTCCCATTGTCTATACCGATGGCAAAACCCAGCGGGCGATCGTCGCCGTTCGCGTTCAGTGATGGCGAGACGTACGTCGTCACAGTGACACGTCCGGTTTGGCTGATGGTATTGAAGTTATAGAAGTCATACTCACTGAAGATAGCGACGAACGATTAGCGAGCCCAACTCACGATATGCAATGCAGTTCCCGCAGTGCTTAGACTCACATGCTGGGCCCAGTGCCTGCGGTGAAGTTACCGCCGTTGTCGCCGGTACGCGGCCAAGGGGTCACGCCCGAGATGGTCCTGCCGTAGTTCGGAATCTCCTTCCAGGTGATGCCTGCTACGGACGTGTTCCGGGACGTATGAGCTGCTTCGATAGAGATGCCTCCGTCTCCCTCCACGAACCCTACAGCCAATCACTGAGGTCAGTCTACCTCCCATATCTGCGAAGAAAAGGGCGGTCGCCAACCTGAGAACCCGGCGGCAGGTGAAGTGTTATTAGCGACGAAGTACACCGATTGAGATAGCACAGTCTGTCCCGGGTTGGGTGGATTGGGCGTCGTCGCCCTGAAAGTGACCGCGCCGTACTGGACCCCGCTGACCTGGCTCCAGTTGGCGCTGACATACACGCGTGTCTCCGAGTTGTTCGTGTCGATAGACCCCGACGTGGTGCTCACGTTGAGCCAGGATGCATTCGTGCTGGCCCTCCAGCTGAACGGTGCCGGGCCGCCTGCGCCAATGTCGACGTACCGGTTCCCGAACGGCATGTACGGATCTAGGGTTATAGGGCAGTTGGCGCAATTGTATTTGTTATCGCCAGGCCTGTGCACCAGCGCGTTAAAAGGTAGATCCTCCGGGAGGATATTGAGTAATCGTACCACGCGCCCATGGTGCCTTCTGGCACAATACGCATTACACCGGCAATATTCTCCTTTCTGGCCTGCATACGAGTTATCATGGGCATGCTAAGATTATGCGGTTAGTCATGCTGTAAGTCGTGACCCTGCTAGACACACTTGTTGGTCGTTGGCTGGTCCCAGAAGACGTATCCGACATGCGTTTGATCCATCATGCTACATAGGGGTCTTGTAGATGTGTCCAGGCCATCACAGCAGCACTCACTGATCCCATTTCCCTGTGAGATTTCCCGCCAGATTAACCCAATACGTGATTGTGTGGCACCGGAGACGCACCATCCAATAGTGTATGATATTGATCCTCGTAATCGTAGTCCTGTTCAAACAGTTGTTCCACAAGATCCGCGTACGTGTTCACGGCATAACGGCCCTGCGAGCCCATTAGGTTGTTGACTCCAGCGTAGATCCACATCAGATGGAGAGTGGCACTAGCGAGGACCGTGTGGTGCACAAGCTCATAAAACGCGGGCTGGTATGTGGCCGAGAGTGAGTTGTATATCTGCGTCGACTGTTGGATAAGGCTTTGGCACTCAGACATCACGTTATCGGCCCTTGAGAGGAGATCAGCCCCTTAAAGGATCTTTTCGATGTCACAGATCACTCACTCCCGGTAGTCCGTCAAGGTATAGACCGTAGAGTTCATCAACTCAGGAATCCTCCTTGCAGTCATCCTGGTGGTGTTTCCAATCATGCCCGTGACTTGTAAAGCCGTCGAAGCCGGGACGTCGAATTCTCGTTCGGCCCATCTTGTTACGAAGCTGTCCAGGTTGTCG
This sequence comes from Gloeophyllum trabeum ATCC 11539, assembly GCF_000344685.1. NCBI lineage: Eukaryota > Fungi > Basidiomycota > Agaricomycetes > Gloeophyllales > Gloeophyllaceae > Gloeophyllum > Gloeophyllum trabeum. The sequence continues at coordinate 1,558,381 of NW_006920415.1, read as the reverse complement.
GGATTCCACACAGACGAATTATAACCGAGGGTGATGAAGAACTCGATGTTCAGCTCGTAAGGCTTCAGGTCGCCAACGTTGACGATCCAGATGCGAGTGGCTTCTCGATCCACGGCGAGGGACATTTGCTCATAGATCTGACGCGGTGTAAGAAATGGAATGGACAGCAAGAACAATGTGGTCGAGAAGGCATGAGTGACTCACCTTAGATATCTGTGTAGTTGTTATCCATTTGTAGCTACGCGGGCCTCCGACCTGCGACATTCAACTATCGGGTTGCACCGAGAGACGTAATGGACGTACATAGTCAAACTAATATCGTTGAAGACAGTCAGACGTCGAAGGAACGGAGCGGTATATCGCTTACGTGGTAGTAGACGCCCGCACCTCCAGTCCTGTTCATCTCACTGGACGTAGGCAAGCGTCGGATATTCCCCCAGCTGCACAGATCAGCATGTATGCTTATCGATAGCGAGGGATGATCCGCTTACTTATCGTCCGTCCACATGAGCGTGACATCGTCAGGAACAGTCATCCCGTCTTCGTAGTATCCCTGGACCTCTTTGTCTGTGCACACAACAGTCAGTGACATGAATTCACCCATGAGATATGTGTTCTGACATAAGCACCACGTCTGCGGGATTTCCGTGATGGTCTTCCCAGTTCCATTGAACACCGTCTCCAGGATACCCCTCTGGTCCGAGACAACCTGCTCCAAGAGCTCAATATTTTGTCCTTCTGCCAAAGGCTCTGCAGACAAGTCCCTTTATCAAACATTTGTCCGTAGGGGCAGGAAGAGAAAAATACGCACCGTCACCGGCACCTCGCATACCGACGGTATACAGTGTCTCGTACTCCTTTGACCTCTCAGCGCCTTGCACCCAGAAATCGTAGATTGCTTGTTGGTTAACACTGTAATCCCACACGCCGCTTCCGTAGATGTTCCATTCGACGGGCGTGGAGCGCGTCATTGGTTCTTCGTGACTAGGGTGGGCATTAGACTCCTTCGTTCATCGTTTCAACGACAATCAGGCGCACCTGGTCCCCATTACAATGCCGTACAGGTCGGCGTAGTAGGGGTTAAGAGGGTCGTCGACGTAGAATGCACTACAAACAGTCAGAGGGAGGATATGTCGAGTAAGTACGACAGGCATACCTGCTCCACATTGCTGGTGCAAGAGAAGTCGTTACTTTATTCGGTATGATGCGATGTGAGTACGTTATCGCTTACCGGGCCACAAATAATTCGCCTTCAATCTGAGCAGCAACTCGAACCTACGCGGGAACGTTTCAGCTCCACGTACGTCTCCCCAACCAAGGTGATCACTTACAGGCTAGTGTAGAAGGACGACTGAAAAGGGGAGTTTGTGGCGGCCGAGCCTGTACCATTGGTATACTTCTCAATCGCCCAATTCGTTAGTGCCGGTGCCTCATCGTTGAGGAAGATACCGCGGTACTTGACAGTCGGTGCGCCGTGCTGGCAGCCCGAGGAGGCGAAGTATATTTCCGAGTTGGGTGTGGTGGGTACGTCCGCCCACCTGCGAAAGCATCAGTGCTGTCGGCCCCATCCATCGTCTCAGTTAATGAGTCATACCAGTACCAAGGAGAAACGCCTGAGATATACATAAATCAACCGCCTGTACGGAGCTCTATGAACATGAGTGCGACGCACCCATTTGTTCAGAGTGATCATACAGCGCATAGATAGTCCCTCGCTTGTCCGCACCAATGAGAACATATGCGCTGGAAATACCAGGAAGCGGGTTCTGCACCTCCCTCGTCAAGAAGGCCTCCCACTGGCCTTCAATAGAGGAAACGTCCAGTCCGGTATTATTCACGACCTGCGCGATCAACGAGGAATGACCGAGTGTCCCAACAATGATGGGTGCAGACGAGTTGGCACCAGAGCCAGAGGTATAGTTAGCTAGAGTCGGCAGTACACCAGACACGCGCTGCACATCCGTCGCGAAGTCGCCGGCAGCACGCTGGACTCCGGGCCAATCGTCAGACGAGAGTAGAATCGTTGCAGCGGTGCCATTTCTGACCACTGCAAACGAAGCCGAGGAAGGCGAGAACGAGACGCAGGTCGCCTGTCCAATCGCGCGCACCGCCGGGGTGAACAGGGTGAGCAGGACGCTCCACGACGCGTACGCTGCCCACATCGTAAATGAATGAATGGTAGGATGATGCCCTTGTACGAGCTTGCAGCCCGTTCACTGAAATATAAATCCGAACACGGCAGCGGGCCGCTGGCGTTGGTCAGAGTATCCCGCTCGTGATAAACTCGCCCTGACTTCTCTGATGAGGATGTTCCAGCTGTACACCGGAACATTGTTGTTTTCTAACAGTCTTTGCGCGACGAGATCAGAAGAAAAGCAGAAGTGGGAATACAGCGAGCACCGTGAGAACGGAGGCGCATATCCAGAGCCGACTTATCATAAAGGGACTCCTGTAACGAGACGCAGGTAAGTTAGAGTTACTAAGAGTACAAGGGATTCGAAGCGACTTGGCGCAACGCTGGGTCGGTGACCTCGGGGGACGCTCAGGTCCGCGACGGGCCGGTCGCGGCAAAGTCTCCGGCACCGAAACCATGACCCGCACCTCAGCGCCTCCTGCCAGGCTGCCACAACATACGCCGGCTACACCTCCCCACCAGAGAAAAGGAATGCAGCGGGCGGAACGAAAAGGCCCAGAATGAGCGTAGGTGGCGAGCCACGCTTGACGTACAGGGAAACGGGGGCGCGGAGGCAATTGCTAGGCCAGCCATGAGCGGCGATTGTCCTACCGTGACTGCTGCACTTCGTGTTCAGAGTGTATCACAGCGGCGAACAACGGTCAGGAGAGGAGAGTGGTAATGAAGCAGTTCCCCTAAATAACAAGGCCCACGTATCAGCAGGATTTGAGGACATACTGGTATCCTGAGCACTGAGAGAATAGGGAGCAATGCAAGCCGCCATCCATACACCTACATGACACCTTGGGAAATTTGGTGCAGCGGAGCATGCAGTACATGCTTCGGTCCTCTCCCTGCAGACGCCAGAATCCGGAGGCCTGCATAAGAGAATTTGTTAGATTCGTGTGTGGCCGCTGGGGAGTGGTGGAAACCATCTTGCTGCCTAGAAGCCGGGAGAAGAGTGCAAGAGAGTATAAAACGAGCCACTCGCTACGGTGGTTCTGCGAACCCCAAGCACGGATTGGGAGACTTTCCTCTAGGTGACCGAGATCGTTTGCTTTCACGCTAACTAGTATCTGTAACGCACACTCAAGAGACTCGCAAGAATCGGTGGAGCTTGGCTACCTGGCGGCGTAAATAGGGTTTTTCTTTGAAAAACAAAGATATCTGAAGTGCATGGATGCATATTACACCGGATACGTACAGAAATGTCCCTTCTCTAAGTATCCGACGATCATCAAGCCGCAACCTTCCGCGGCACTGGCAGGGGCGCTCCTTGCTCAGTCAGCTCGACTCCATCTGGCCGCGGCGTCCCAGCCATACGCAGCTGTTCAGCGCGATACGCAAGCGGCTCATCATCCTCTAGCCCAGCGTTATCATCATCATAGTCATCATCAAGAAACTCCCTCGCAGGCGGTGCGTTATCTTCTGACAGTCGTATGTTGCCTTCTCTCCCTGACCACGTCTTCAATCTGCATTTTGCGGTCAGACAACGCAATAACAGCTCAAATAGGCGAACACACTGATGTGAGACCACCGTCCTGAGCTCCGAAGCTCTCCGCCACAGCACGAACAGTATGCACAGCATACAAACCGTCAGCAGGACGACCAAGGGAAAGTTGCCCATGGGCTGCGGCTTGGGCGCCTTGCGCGGTTCTGGACTTATTAGCAGCATTGAAATGTCAGTGAAGTATCAAGTCCATCGTAGTAGAAAGCCTAGCGTACCTCCAGGAGCCATAGGAGGAGCCATCGTAGACGAAGGTGGTGGTATTGGTGTATCTGTTGTGAGGTGACCTGCGCCGCTTAGGGCCGTGATTTGTCGTTGTTTGTGGGGAAGAACGGTGGCGTGGTGAAGTCAAACTTATAGTCCTTTGCTCACCCGCTTGCTCGTGGAGACCACTGCCAGACTTCGCCACTGTGTCGATTTAGCCCACTATGTAGAAAGTAAGCTGAAAATCCTCAGACCCTTTTTCCTGACTTCTGAACCAATATCGACTTGTAAACGTCCGAGTTGTTTTTTTTTGCCACCAAACTTGGGCCCTCAGATAGATCAACATGACCATTAGGTATGAGAGCAAATCAAGATAATCCCCTAGACCCTTTGTCCCTACAACTGTTATCATGCAAGATATATATCCTGAGCAGACGTCAGGTTATCGGGAGCTTTAGTTTCCTAGTGCCCTGACAACGCACAATTCCGCGTGATATATAATTTCATTTGCCACCTTCACCTCTCGACTATAACTCAAACCTTGACGCAGATTTATGAAGTGCTTCTGACTTCCGTACACGGTACAGTCTTTGTCTGTGGCAGACAACGTGGTGATCCTCAAGGCCTGCAGTGTCTAGGGTAGGTCCATGCCTCATGCTACTTTCCTCAGCATTACAGCTCACTTGCTTTCCAAAGGTCCGAGATGTTTCTCAGGCAGGTACGCATGCAATTGCAGTCTCGGGCTCTCCGGATCTTCAGGATATATCGTACCTCTCTCCTATTGCTAGTGCGTAACATCCGTGTATCGTCATAACTTCCGGAACCTCGTCGACCTCCTGTATTTCAGAATTTGTATTGATTCGTCTACATACGGTGAGTCTTATAACTGCTTGGTCCTACTAGTCTTATGCAGTTTGATCCGGCGCACTTGCGATGTACGGGTCTACGAGGAGGATTACCTCGAATAGTGCTGTGCTTGACGTGTGTTCTCGCTAATGTCTCCATTTATCGCCAGAGAGCTCATCGCCCCTCCGCCCGACGATGCTACTACTAGTCTGTAGTAGTGACCTGAGACCGCACGCCTTGACTTCCTATATACTCCTACGGCGATTACAGGGGCTTTCAGATAAGCGACCATCGTACTTATGTCTAACTGAAGACCTAGAAACTCTGGTTCATACGGCGCGACGCGGAGAAAACCAGTAATCTATCTTCCGCACATATACCACAAACGCGTGCCCAAAGTCCTGGTGCAAAGGCCGTACGGAACGCCGGCCTTCGTATTTCATCCCCTCTTCATGTCCGGACGCCTCCCCGTTGCCCTAACCCCGGTCTACACCCGTTCTGCACCCGATAGCAGGCAAATGTGTTCCACTGGTAGATCATTTCGTGCGCCGTCAAAGCATTATATCGAGCCACCTATCGATAGTTTCAGAGCCCGAGGATGATGTCAGGCGCTGTTTTCACTTTGTCAGATGCCAGTGCCGCCGTCCGGCGCCCTCGTCGTCTGAATCCTTCGGCACAGCCGCCAGGGCGCGGACCAGGGCGGTCCCGGCGGCTTGCTAATAAAGTACATCGATCTCAAATCAACCTGTCAAATGACTTCATAGGCAGAGTCTATCTGGCGGCGCTATTGATGGGGCATTCCGTAGTGGCTGGATATTTCGATGTTATGTATCCTGGCCTGCAGAAAATAAGGCGCAAGTTTCAACATAGACAGTACTCGTGCTGCAGTGCGAGGCTGGATGAGTATGTCGCGGAAGGAAATAAAGTACCGCGAAGGGCGGGGTCTAGACACAAGGCCGGCGTTGCGGCACTTTGGAGAAGCTGCTCAAAGCGAAAGAAGCGGTCCAAAAATGTGGCGGGCAGCCAAGCTGAACCCCTATTCGCCCACGACTCAGCGAGAGTCGTTCCTGCAGCTAAAACGGGCTTGGGGACCTAACGACGTGCCGTTATTTGCGTACTCATTTCCTGATGACGCTCGAATAAAATCAGGGGCACGACGGCGAGCAACAACGCGTTAGACGCCCTCACGAACGAATTCACGATTTTCCTCTTTCCTCTCTCTCTCCTCGTCTCGTGCATTACTCGTTTCTGAAGCGAAGTCGCCCCGGCGGTTTCAGCACCTGCTCGTCTGTCTGTCTAGAGAGGGGCAGTCGTCACCTATGGGCCAGCTTGATGGCCGCAGTCTACATCCACAATGCCCTGTTCAGTCCGGAGATGGGCTACGCAAGCCCCAATAGCAGCAGCAGCGGGTCGCGCCCGCTCAGTGGCAGCCACAGCCACGGGCGAGGGGCGCACCAACGCACGCTGTCCTCCCACTCGACAGTCACACTGACGACTACGACGACTCACACGCACCCGACCGACTCGATCCTGCACTCCTCTCCCTCGGTATCTTCAGCTTACCATGACTTGCTCGCGAGGCAGCCACCTCACCCCGCAGAGACTCCCCCGGACTGGGACGCCGGACTTCGGTTGGATGCGAGCCCACTGCCCGTTGGAGAGGCGAGGGGTTACCGTGCGCAGACGCGCTCGAAACGCTTGAGGCGGCTTCGTATGGCGCAGGTCCCGCTAGGGCTTGTGATCGGTGAGTCCATCTATCCAGTCTTTCGGTCGTGTGTGCACGGACGGGTTGTATAATGTACGGATTTGAGGCCGAGGACGTGCCGTCGGTAGACACTTGTGTTCTGGGTGTAGTTTCGCCGCCGGGTTCCCATTGCGTTAGCAAGTAGGGGAACGGAAGGCGCTGTGTGTGCGGCATCCCTCGTATTTGAACCTGTGGGCAGAGACAAGCAGGTGTCACTGAACACGCCAGTAGCAACGGGCTGTTGCTACTCCCGTTTGTACGCTGGCTCTCTTGGAGCAGCCTGGATGGTATCGTGACCGCCCGATATGTCTCCTCCCGCTGCGCACAATGTCCCGCCGGCACGTATACATAGGACGTAGCCGGACCGTCCCGTTGCTATGTGCAACACCGTATCTTTCTCCCTTGTATATCCATGCTGACACCAGGACCTTTCCTGCAGGTTCATGGGCGACGTACACGACCATCCGGTACTTCATTACGTTCTCCTTCGCGGATGCGCATGATGTCGAGATCATCTGTCTGGCCTTAGGAACGTCGTCGGCCGTGTCCCTCGCGCTCGCCATCGCATGTTACTTGCTGTCAACGTTCGCCCCCCTCTCCTGGCGACCGTCCCGCACACTCTCAGTCCTTACTCGCATATTGCTACCTTACTTAAGCTCTATATTCTTGATAGCCCCTGCCGTAGTGAATCTGGTGTTTGTCGTGCTGCTGCGGAGAAAGGAGAGTGTGTGGCAGGTGAATGGAACCTGCGCCTGGGATGTAGATATTATATGGGTTGGAAACGGATCCTCCACCTGCGATGATGAGCCTCGAGCGACCTGGGCCGCCTGGCTCGCAGGTGCGATTGCTAGACTAGTCCTGACAATTGCTATCTGCGTACGTCCGTTCCATACTTCTTCCCACTTCAAAACGTCTGACGTTCCTGCAGGTGTCGTACCATGCTTTATGTCATGTCTACAACCGAGCGCTCAACCGGTCAAGATCCCACGCGTCTCGACGATATCCGAGGCCTATGCTCATGGGCCCCCCTGTATCGTTACCTGTCTCGCCTGCACTACAGCCCATTCTCCACACAGCTTCGCCACCGATGTCCCCGGGTAATCTTTCGCCCTACTACAGTCCCATCCACAGCCGCTCGACGCGGGCCAGCTTTGCCTCTGACACGGGCATGCCCCCGATCGGCGCCGACCGCAGATCCCTCCGGAGCTCCCGGTCGCGCATCGCATCCACAAAGGACGGCCTTCACGCCCTTTCGAGGAACTCGCTTTCCTCTTCCGGACACGGCCATCGCAGCACGGAGGAAGACGACTCGGACTCAGAGGAACGCGGGGGGAGCTCCGTGGAAACCGTCACCGCCGGGCCACGACCCGGTCTGTGGAGGAGCAGGTCGTCTTCCGACGGCGGGCACCAGAGCGGGAGCGAGCACAGCAGCAGACATGGGCACGCCACCATCGAGTTGCAGGAGAGCCAGGACGTCGAGATGATGGACTTTGTGGACCGCTTCCGCTCGCTGGTCACGCAGATCACGCGCGAGACGGAGGAGGGCATGGACTTCGCGCGCGAGGCGGGGGACGGGACGATGCTCCGCCACCGCGTGATCAGCCTCGACGAGGACAACTCGGAAGACTCTAGCTCGCGCTCGGACGGGCGCTCGATGACGCCCGAGGACTATATCAGCATGCTCGGCGGGTACGTGCGGCGCATGCCCACCATCGAGTCACTCGGCTCGCGCGAGGTGATGAGCCTGGCGAATTCGAAGGGCGGGCAGTCTGGCTCCCGCCCGCCGACGCGTGCCAATACGCTCAGTATGAGCGATCAGGGCAGCCAGCCGCCGAGCAGGAGCAACAGCCTGAATTGGCGTCAGCTCGATGCTGTCGCTGCGAATAATGGCGCTGGGGAGAGCATCGGACGAGAGGCGACCCCGCAGAGCCATAGTCATAGTGGGAGCGGGAGTCAACGATCGGTTGTGCGGAGCGCGAGTATCACCTCGCGACGCAGTATTCTTACGACGAGCTCTCCGGTCGACAGCCCTGTTCAGATAGAGTTCCCCGCAAGTCACGAACAGCTTGAAGAGAGCTGATGTGTCATTATGGTTGTGTTGTCCTGCTTTGATGTCTGTCTTGTTTTGCCGGACCTTTGCTCTTCGTATACCCTTCTCGTTGAAGGCCTCCTTAATTTATTAAATTTTATTAGTCTTCGTCTTCGCGCATTTTTGGTTTATACGTTCAAGACTTCGCGGGTGAAACACGCTGCACCGCGACATTCGTCTTTGCTTGTTCTGCATGTCAATCTACATGATTTGCATCCTGCACTCTTCGTTCACCCTGCCGTCTCGACGAAGGGAACTTGGTATTACTATTATTTCGACTGTTGAAACAGTTGTTTGTAATGACCCCATGATGTATACAAGACCTGTTACGCATTAAATACAAGAATCAGCGTATGCGAACACAGATGGTTACAGGCTCTTGAGTGCATTTTCAATGTGGGCGGACTACAGGTAGCCTAACCTCCGTGGATTGTATCGGCCAATCAGGAGACTCCGGGTATATCCGAGAATATCGACCGCTGGCTATAGATGTTGCAATTGTACGTCCAACTCAGAAACTACTGTGCAACTGGAGTCTCCGAATCAAACTTCTGGAAAACCACACACAGCCTGTCTGTTATTCGAAGGCTCAAGGCTACCTTTGCAGCTCGAGGTTGACGCGGATCCATAGTTGATTCGGGTGGATCCATGGTTCTCGCCACTCCTCCATCGAAGGGTCTACTCTCTATCGCCGTAGAACTCGCCATTCTTATTCTGGAAAAACTTGATTTGCATACCTTAGTATCATGCAAGAGAGTCAGTCGCCCAGGCAGAAAGGTAAGACGCTCGTGCTAATCTCCCGAGTTTAGGTATGCCATCGCATAAAGAACATCATAGACGAGTCCGTCGTTCTGCAATACAAGATCGAGCTGGCCGTTGCTGGAATGGAGGATGGTCCTACTAGCGCTATCAGTGTTAGTGAGCGTCTTCAGCGGCTGAAGAATTATACCGAAGCCTGGAAAACAATGTCGTTTTCGCCTGAAGTGGAGACCGTCACGCTGACGGGAAACCTCTGGGAGCTCTGCGGCGGCGTACTAGGTCTATCTGACCGGGCAAAACCTGCTACGCTCATGTTTCGCAAGCTACCTGCCATTGCTAGAGGTATAGAAGGCAAGGAGTGGACAATCGAGGATGTGGGATTTCCCATACGTGACTTCAAGATGGATCCATCGCAAGATTTGCTAGTGATGATAGAGTTACCTCCGGAGTCAGTACTTTCTGGGCCAGAAGGCATTCATGACTGATGCTCTGTTACCCCAAGGCCACCTGCGGGCGGCTTCGTGCCGTGCAAGATCCACCTTCGGACTTTGAACGGGAACAAACCGCATCCATCCGTGAGCGATTCCGTGATGGTCACGTCCATACGGACTCCCCATGATGATAGCCTCTGTTTCACTATAAAACTCTGCGGTGACAGGCTCGGTATTATGCTTGAGTACTTACGGCACGAGGATCATCGTGGCGACGTGGATATTATGGTATACAATTGGAGGACTGCGGCTTCTTTATTTGTAAGTGACCCGGCAGCATCCTCAGACGTCCATACTGTTAACAAGGCTTTAGCGGATATATGGGATTGACTCACCAATCGAAGCATACACCTTCCTCTCGGAGGAGTATATCTTACTCGGAATTGCGGAAGACTGCGTGCCAAGACTGGAAGTGTATAAGTTATATGAAGATTCCAACATCACCAGGAGAGAATGGAATGGACAGGATTACTTCTGCGCGTTCGCCTACGGGAGAAAACCACATTCAATTATGTGGGGCTCGATGGTAATCCAAGGTGAAGCTCCAACTTCATGGTCGCAATCCGGATATGAGGACATCCCTTTCTTCACATCCCCAAGTCGTAGGGTCGTAGGCGTCATGTTCGATGATGCCCTCGATGCCGATGCCGATTGGTCGCACCACACAAGACACCTTATCCATCTGCCGAAATTGCTTTCGCTTGTTTCCCTACGGCCTGAGCAAACGGGCACGACGTATGTCTGGCCATTCTGGGCAAACGATACTGCGCTGAGTGTCCCCGAGCTTGATCCATCGCCGATATGGTGGTATTGGATTCACGGCACCAAGGTCCTGCACTCTTTCGCGCAAGAAAAGCTCGTACAATCCCTGATCAGAGATTTCCACTATGTGGAGGTCATGGACCTGAACCCGATACTTCTGAAGAGAGAGTCATCAAGACATGGGGATACAGGGGTGAATGACAGTCGTATTGAACGATACGTAAAGTACAAGGCCATGGAAGTATTGCCGGCCATGGGTAAGATGATCAGTGAAGATAATCTAATATTGGTTGAGGATAAGGTGCGCTCCGACTTGATGGATGCCCGAATCACATCTGATTGCTTGCTCGACGTAGGTGGAAGAGGACGCCGGCGATGCAAACTTGTTTATATACACTCTGTGATCTCTTAGGTTGGCAGCAGCCACCATGGGCGCAAAAATAGGTACATCACATATCGACCAGACATGTCCTGCTGTCTAGTCGCTTGTGGAAGAACATTCCTCAAGTTACTGGAATGACGCGTCAGGGCGGTTGCGCTCGCCACCGCGCAACATGACGGGATGGTATGAGAAAGCAGTGAAATGGTACCACCGGCCGACAGAACTGAATGATATGCGACATGATTCGGGAGTCTTGAGTGGAGTTTTGGGCCACTGGCTAGGACAGATCAAATAGAATATTAACGACGTCGACCGAGCAAGAGCGGTTTCAGACTCCATGTGCGGGTCCTGACTAGATCATCATTGTTGTCACAGAAGCCACCCTTGCGGCCGAGTGCTGGCATTGCCGCTGGCCGACAGGCGGTCGCGAAGCCACCACCAGCGTAAGGGCACTCAGAGAATCCGGGGTGGGCTTTAACCACTGGCCACCATCGTCCAGGCATTACCACGGTGAACTGCACACTTTCTGGCTCCGCGGTTAATTTCAGGCATGTCCGCCGATTCCAGTGAAGGACGACCTGTAGGGGTCCGGAAGGGTCGGCGAGTCCTGGGATGCCAGGCAGAATCCTCGAAGAAAGCAGGGGTTTACACAATCAGCCCAACCGCTGGCGGTAGCGGCTGTCCAAGTGGCAAACTGAGAGATGACCCCTCCGGAGATTTCTAGCTCGTGTCATGGTACTAGGAGAACAAATACTCAATCTGCGGGAGTGGCCCTTCCTCCATAGCGAGACTTGCGCCTCCAGCTATCAGGCCTGTGAATGCGACGGCTCGGATCTAGGTGGGAAATGTGAGACAGCCTTCGGTGGAAAAGAGGATACCTCGGATATCAAGCTGCCTTCCTCTCACCGGTCCTGACGTTTTCGAGAGCAGATGCTTCGCGGGGGCAATAGCTACGACGTCAGTAGCATCACTTGACCGCCGAGGGAAGTTGGCGGTAAGAATGAATGCACGAGATGTGCCATGTCCGTTGCGGCACCTTTAGAAGTGTATCGAGTAAGCCATTGCATCTCGGCAACTTACTGTGAATTGAGTCGGAAGAAGCGGTACGTGGTAGTGTTTGGAGGAGAGGCCCTCCTTCGAGATTTGACAAGAACGTGGGCTGCAATTAAAAGGCGTCACACGCGAGGTCTGACTTCCTTACGCTTCGCCTGAGGCCTGAGATCTAGGCCGACATCCATGACGGCGGCTCCGCGACACTGAGGGAACGAGAGACTGCACGGTGGGATATTTTACATCTGTGGGACTTAGTCTGAGGTAAAGGAACAACCTACGCTGGACTCACCGTGAGCAATTTGCAGGCCAATGTACCTTGATTGTACCTCGTCAACAAGTCAGAATACGGGAATTTAGTGGCGCTTCGAAGTCCATACATACCTTGCCACCTTGACCAGACGCTGAGCCTTGATTCGATCGGAATATGACCTTTATAAGGACAATCTGCGCCTTGTAAATTGAGAAGTAGAACCTTAGCGTAGGGTGGGTGATGGGGACACCCCTATGGGCGGCTCGAGTCATCCTGCATGCCACAGAGAGAAACCCAAGGTCCAATGGCAAGTCTGAGCATTGTCCGACATGGAAACAGAGACGGGCATGCTCAGCGCAGCCGTGTTCTGCGTACAGGAAGAAGCCTTTAGCATTCAGCGACCACGAAATAGCAATCCATGATACCGTGACTGACCTGAGTGAAGCACAACTTTGAAACTCCGACTAGGGTTCGCCTTCCACAGCAGCTCGCGATCGAGGCGCGTACTTCCAATCGAGCCACACAGCACTTGCCTTTCATACAGTGCCTTGCATAAGAAACTGAACATCGCATTTCTGCACGCGTTGTTTGTTCGCGCCAAATATACCCTTTTCGGGTAGGTCTGGAAGGCCTTTCGCGAGACCGTTTGCTGGGCAAGGACTCGCAGACGCCCCGAGAGGGCTCAAAAGGCTTCAGAGTATGCATGGAATGTATATTCTAACACTACACTAAGGGCTGTAAATTATTATACTCTGCCCCCAGCTGTATGCCTAGCTACCCTCCCTCTCGATGGGTCTTTGCCGCACATTTGCCGATACCCGAAAAGGGTATATTTGGCGCGGACAAACAACGCGTGCAGAAATGCGATGTTCAGTTTCTTACGCAAGGCACTGTAGTTGCTTGCGATCCAGGTTTGGATCGCTCACACAAGCCAATATCAGTGCCCGGCGTGGTTAAGGAACATGTCACGGCATAGGCTCCCTGCCCAATACCGTTACATCCTTTTCTCAGTTTCCCCACCTCATTCCAACATCCTGACCATCAGGAAGGGTATCCAAGATTCTCTAGCCCAAACATTTGGTATCACGCGCTCGGGAACACATGTGGACATACTATGGACCGCTGAGGATTTCTCAGAGGTCCTCATCCGCACGGACCCAGCGTGAGCTTTCATTTGGAGGAAGCGCCACTCCGTAGCCTGACCAACTTCCCGTAGGGAGTCACCGAGCGTACTAGCGGCGGTCGTGTCCTCAACCGCGTCGCCCAGGCTTTCCGTGATCAAGGAATCGGACTTCCTG
>NW_006920415.1:1537481-1544255 GCF_000344685.1 Gloeophyllum trabeum ATCC 11539 | reverse complement strand
GCACATTTGCCGATACCCGAAAAGGGTATATTTGGCGCGGACAAACAACGCGTGCAGAAATGCGATGTTCAGTTTCTTACGCAAGGCACTGTAGTTGCTTGCGATCCAGGTTTGGATCGCTCACACAAGCCAATATCAGTGCCCGGCGTGGTTAAGGAACATGTCACGGCATAGGCTCCCTGCCCAATACCGTTACATCCTTTTCTCAGTTTCCCCACCTCATTCCAACATCCTGACCATCAGGAAGGGTATCCAAGATTCTCTAGCCCAAACATTTGGTATCACGCGCTCGGGAACACATGTGGACATACTATGGACCGCTGAGGATTTCTCAGAGGTCCTCATCCGCACGGACCCAGCGTGAGCTTTCATTTGGAGGAAGCGCCACTCCGTAGCCTGACCAACTTCCCGTAGGGAGTCACCGAGCGTACTAGCGGCGGTCGTGTCCTCAACCGCGTCGCCCAGGCTTTCCGTGATCAAGGAATCGGACTTCCTGCCCTGCCTTCTCTCACGCAGGACTCTCGTTTCTTTACGGGATGAGCCAACGCCCTCTCGATGATTGATGGAATGCCGCGATCACAAGTTCCTCCCACAGGCAGGCATGCGCTCCTATCCCCAGCGGTCTATGTACATTGTAAGATTCCTTGGCAGTCACCGACGGAGGTATTTACGGAATCCATGCTTTCCTCTATACAGGCCCTGCCCGAGTTACATACATACACCCGGGGACAATAAGGTCCCGATAACAAAGTGCTAATTTAGCTTTGAAAACCGGCCTAGCAGGTGGAAGCAATCTGTTATCCCGGCTTTCTTCCCGTGCCTGTCTGATTACCGGCTTCTGCTGCGCCTGTGTACCCTGATGCTTGCACCGTCCGCAATCCAGGAGTGCAGCCTGCAGCGTCGAAATGCATCTCGTCCCGTGACCGCCAGCCTGAGCTCAGCCGGAGGCGAGTTTGCTTGCTGCCCTGGTCCTCGAGAGATATCCCCGACTGCAGGAGAACGGAACCCACTGCCAGATGGGCATTCCATTGTGAGGGTATGTTACTTTATATCCACTCAAGACCTACATCCCTTAGGGCCTGCATCAATTTCATATGCACGTCATTTATGCTCAATCATTGCTCAAGACGAGCTTGCATGACTGTCCCTTTGTTGCCGGAGAGCTTACCAACCCTCCTTCCGAACACCAAGGATTGCCTTATGGCACCGTCCAAGTTGACTCTCAGTGACCGGCGTCGTCACGGTTGAGACCGTACTTGGAATATGGCTATATTGGCCACTGCCACCTAGTGCTGCCTTGGGGCGTTTGGATCTCCACGACGGAAGTCCGCATCGTCTGATTCCGGTGATCTTGTACAATGCTAGCGCGTCTGCTCCCATCTCGCTGATCGTTCGGCTAAGACGTGTCCAAACCCGAGGCCCGTCGTACTGGATCGCCGACGGCACCTGCGCGGATTTGGGTAGAGTGGAACCGAAGAATGAGAAACATTGGAACGACCAATCCTGGTAGTCTCTTGAGTTACCACGACATCTTCTACAACAGCAGTACATGACATTATCTCCGGAAACACGTCCAATCGAACGAGCGCATATAACCACCTACCGCGACCGCGCTCTCCTCACCACCTCGTAAGGTTATGCTATAGTAAGCTATGCAGATCCGAGGCGGCCTTTGGCATACTCGACAAAGTCATCAATCGTCGAAGGCCAGGCAGCTGAAAGATGAGAAAGGCAACATTAACATGATTGCCACATCCACCCGGCAGATCCAGAACCGCGGCGCACCTTCTGCATCGTACTTCTCGAACTTGGCGTCGATCGTGCGCACGAAGTCTAGAAACTAGACGCGCCAGTGCTCCGTCAATACAAATGGCTCGCGGCGCACGGAAATAGAAGCTGTCAGCGCACCATCATCCATGTATCTTTGCTGACGCCCTTTCCGGCCTTCTCGTTCAGGAAGTCGAACCACCATTGGGTGTGCTCTTCTTGCCAGCCTTCCTCGGATCCCATGTCAACGTCGTCATCGGTGTCCTTCGAAGGGATGTGCGCTAGCGCCCCGCCCCGCAAGCCATGCGGGAGGAGCAGTCCCCAGAACGCCTGCGCGGTCTCGACACCTGCGCCACTCATTAGAACTTTCCGGGTATCATGAAGACGCGGGCAAGCTTACTGAGAACCCGCGCGCCCTCGGGCTTCGCGAAGTCGAAGGTATGCGAGTAGACCTGTTGGAAGTACTGCGGGTCCGATCCAAGTTTGTCCCGCAGCCGCTGCAATGCGGTCTTCATGTTCGGGATCGTATCAGCTCTGCACTCCACCACCATCAGAGACTACACTAGCAATGTGACATGTTATGATCTGCTCACCCGAGAGTCTTCCATCCCTCGACCCAGCCTTGCCTATTCCACTCGCCGACTCGCGGTGACTTCAGTTCGTAGGCGACGGCAAGGAGAACCACATCCTCCGGATCGACACCAAGGTCTTCACAGAGCTTGATAGTTCCCTCAACCGCAATGTACTCCCCGTCCGGATCTACCCGAGTCGGTTCGACGTTAGCGCGGAGACGAGCGGGGGTTACACTAAGCCCGAGCAAGACGTACCCTTGTACTGGTTGAACAGGTCATTCAGCTTGCTAGTGGACGCCCCGCTCTGGAACTGCGTCCGCGACGCTGGGTCGTTGTAATACGCATTGATAGCGACCTCGACGTGCTTGTACTTCTCGATCAGCCGCTTCGCGTCTCTTGACCTGGTAATAGGAGTTCAAATCGAGCGGTCAGCGGGCATGCTCAGGAGGCCATACTCCTTCATTCAGATGTATCACACGAGCAAGGGGTCCACACGGAAGCAGCCTACTCACGAAGATCCGGTCACTCCGACAAACTGCGAGATCTTCTCCTCCATCTGCTTATCGACTTTGCCTTTGCTCGATCTCGACTACGGCACATCCATTCATTCCATTTCATTTGGCGCGGACCAGGTTCATTACGGATCAAGGGTGTGAGGGAGCGATCGTTCAATAGGTGCTGCCAACTACGGTATGCATCGAGCAACTGACCATGGTATACGCGCGATACAATACAAGAACTAGAATGGAACTGAGGATACAGACTAGGGCCGTGACAGTAGGCAAGAAGGACGGCAGGGATGAAGGCACTCTCGGTTTCGCCAGTGTAAGTCGCGTCTGAGCCTGACGGTCTGCGATAATCGTCACAGCGGGGTGCCGGCGTGCCGTACCCTCTTCGGCATCTGCCATGCCTGTGTCCGATGTGCCGATTCGGACACTTTTGATGCCGCTCTTGTGGCTCGGGCGGGCTCGAGCCTTGAGCAAACGGACGAATCGTGCAGATATTGAGGCGTACTTCTGGATATAGGAAGATTCCAACCGCTTCATTACACCGAATCTGTGGCGAGAAAAAAATGCATGACTGGCATGTGGGGTCTCGCTGAGATATGTATCAGCGGCCGGAAAGAAGCCGTCGTACATTGTTGTATGCTTACTCCAACGCACTGTATACGGTGGAAAGCCTTCATCGGGCCACATATCCGAGGACTACATATTAGCCCAACTTCCCAGCAGCAGTGCGCCTTTACCAAGCGCAGCGCCGGAGCATTTTATTGGTAGGCATCCGAGGGCTATCATGCACGCGAATTTTGCAAATGGAGTCCCCCCCTCTACATGGGCACTTACCATGACTAGAAAGTAGACAAGGGATTGTAAGGGCTTACGGCGATGAGCAGATACGTCCTGAACGCGCTCTCTGGATATTGTGGCGACTTATGAACAGGTACACACGTGAGCCTGGATCTCACGCCACCGCGTCTCAATCTCCATCGGTTCAAATAGCCAGCCATCTCTCAGGCTCTCTGGACTCTGCAACAACAACACTACAAGCAGATATCTCACCGATTCGCTCTATATTCAACCTGCTCTAGCCGGGATGCCGAGGCCACGAACAAGCTCTGAAGCTGACTCAGCATTGACATCGCGGCGATTGACCTCGATTGACGCTTTCCCGCCCACGCCCACACTCATGATCACGCTCTGTGGTGACGAGACAGATCCTGGGACTCGCGCCCCTTCCCAAATCTCCGCATCTGCCGCATGACCCGCGACGAATGTTTCCGACATTGACGTCCAAGTTGGTTCCAGTACTTACTGGCAGCGAAAGGGCTCTTCGATCCCGTCAGCGTCGTTCCCGTCAGCGGAGGGCTGCGACTCGGCGTCTGCACAGGCTGATGTGATTAATGAACTGCCGGCAGTGTCGCTGTCTTGCATCTTATCTGCGACATCGGGCGGCGATGGCAGTACACGGGGAAGACGCCAGGCTGCATCACAACTGGCCTTTCAAGTTATGGCGTGAAACATGAAACATGTTGCCCGCAATCCGCCAACATACACGATCGAGCACTTGCACTATGCGTTTCCCCTTTCATCTCCAACCGCCGGGGGACCTGAAGGTTGACGTGGTACAGTAAGGGATCTGTATCAGATATGATGAGATGTCGCTCGTACACTGACAATAAACAGTGACAGATCGAATTGGCGTGTATGTATGTATGTCATGGGCATCAGGCGATCCGGCCTGTCGCGATCGTGTATTATATTCGCGCTGAGAAGGCGCTGTCCGGGTGAGTATCAGTGTCACGCATTGGCATCCGGCAACCACGGTATCTGATATGATACGGACACGACGACATGGACGTGACTACGCCACCTCTCGTATTGCATTACATTGCGTTCCCGTGCCAGTCGCCCGTGAGAGGCGTAACTCTCTTCCTCCCATGCGTCATGGGTGGGCTGTGGGTGCCTTACCGCGGTGCGAGACCCGGATTTCCTTGGGGACCGTACCCAGTCAAGTGCACTCGGATACTCCCGTTCATGAACTCGATCTATGAATCACTGCAAGGTTATAGTCTCCCTTCGCTGTATGAATGCGCCCATACGCGCGTGCTTTCCATTATGGATTCGACTGCTGGATTTCTACTACCTTCCATTCCCTTAGGGCGCAAATGACTCATTCATATCGGATCCTAGCAGCAATACATTCATCTCCACTCCCCAGGTGCGTCGCCCTAAGGCCGCCTACTAGCTCGCACGGTCCATCTCCCTTCCTAGCAGCTGTCCATGCCCATAACTGTGATCACTGCCATCCGGCGGCGGTGTACGCGTCGAAAAGCTCGGGCGGGTACCTTCCGGTTCCCCCGAATGCCCTATCACCGCGAGTCCCTGCTAGCATGCATGTACTTAGCACAAAAGAAAGCTAAAGCGGCCGAACCATCGCGGTAAGCGCTCTGCGTTAGGTCCATTGCTTTGATGATATGATGATCATGTGGGATGGGACTACGCTCGAGCGGCAGCGTCGGTAAATGAGTTGATGGTGGCCCTGACTTGTCTTACAGCAATCCCATCGTCTCCTTATCGCCACGTCGTGGAATCTGCTGGTATCGCAGGGTCAGTCGGTTCCTGCCTCTCTTCATCACAGCATCGCGGGCCGGTTCATTGCATTCGTGCCTGCGAGCTGAGCCATGCCGGCAACTATCACAATGATCCCGTCCGACTGATCCTGTCGGACTCCCATGAGTGCTTTGTTCGCAACAGTCCAGGCCTGAAGCTAAGCTATTAATTAAGCTAGTGCACCCCGCAAGGAAAGCAGTCTATATCCCGGGCAATGCCTATGCAGAGGTAGTAATTACCGAGCAGATCCGCGACACTCAGCGCCGCATCAGGTACGCAGCGCACCCGTCAAAAGCAGGCAGAGCGAGCGAATGCGGAAGTATATCTGCTCGCGGGATCTTCCCCCGGGCTTTTTGCTCTGACTTGCGGGGGATGCCGGCGATCAAGATCAATACAAAATCTGCGGATCTGCGTTGCGCGTCTGGCCTGGTCTCTGCATCAATGTCGCTGGTATCGACTCGCTGATGGCCATAAGCTTGGGGGGCTTGCTGTGGAAGGTTGGTGGAGGGGGTGGGGAGCGTGGAAGGGAACATCAGATTACGACGAAGGAGAAGTGTATGTATGAATAGTATGGTAATTGATAGAGAAGCAAGATGCGCAGGAATACCATTACATTACAGCACGACGGAATCGGGGAAAGAGAGAATGGGTATTCGCAGATCCCAGCCTCCCAACTTTGTGTTCACGACAAAGAAACCCGCACCGAAAAAGAAACTCGCCATCACGACATCTCCGCCCGCACCACGCGCTTCGTGTGCTTCCCGGCTCGCCTGCGCTCGTTATGCGGCGTGGGCCGCTTCCACGACTCGTCCAGGGGCAGCTCCTCGAGCTGGCCCGGCTCGTGCTGGTGCGGGACCTGCACCTGCATCGGCGCGCGCTGCGAGTGCACCGGCAGCACCGCGACCTCCTGCACGTACGACCGCGGCGCGTGCGGGGGGACGTTCGTGAAGGACGGCGTCGTCGGGACGGCGGAGACGCGCGGCGAGGGCCGCGAGAGGTGGTGTGGCGGGGGCGGGTACGGCGCCGCGGCGGCGGCGGCGGCGGCGGCGGCGGGCGGCGACTGGCGGTGGTGCGGATGGGGGTGGCTGAACTGGGGCGGCGGCTGTGGCTGTTGTGGCTGCTGCGCGGCGGGCCACGTCCTGGCGTCCCGCGGCGGGTGAAGCTGCACTTGCACTTGCTGCTGCTGCTGCTGCTGCCCGAAGCGCTCGCGTTCGCGTTCGCGCTCCTTGCCCTTGCCCTCGGGCTCGCGATCGACGGCCATGGCAATGTCGCGATCGAGATCCACCTCGATGCGGACGCGCAGGATCTCCTTGCCCTTCTGCGCG
>NW_006920415.1:1522683-1532388 GCF_000344685.1 Gloeophyllum trabeum ATCC 11539 | reverse complement strand
CGAGGCTGTCACCAGCACGGCGTCGACAACCCACACGGAGGACCCGCCCGCGGGACGCCGATCCGTCCCGTCTTTGTCCACCCCGGGTTGGTTCCAGGTCAGCGGGAGGTTGCGAGGGAGAGTCGAGAGCGGCAGAGGGGGGAAAATGCAGTTCGCGGGCGCCGCGACTCCTCGACGGGGACGGGCAGCACGACGAACTCGCTTGTGGGAACCGTTTCTGTCCCGTCTTTGTCGACTGTGGCTTGGAGCGTTGGGCGGATCAAGGAGGGGAGAGATCGCGCGCGAGCGACTCGCTCGCGGGACGAATTTTCGTCCTCTCTTCATTGCGCGGGACTTGGGAGGTTGACCAGAGACGCGGCGGAGCCGGGAGAGGCATAGAGCGAGAGGGGGCGGCGCCGGGAGGGGCATAGAGCGAGAGGGGGCGGCGCCGGGAGGGGCATAGAGCGAGAGGGGGCGGCGCCGGGAGGGGCATAGAGCGAGAGGGGGTGACCTTCGCCGCAAGTAGGTACGTCCAGGCCGTCCGTCCCCGCGAGTCAGAGACCACCGGCTCCCGCGGAGCCGCCGGAAGAGACAAGGACAACACGACGAGCTCTGCTCGCGGGGCGTCGTTCTGACCCATCTTCGTCTCCCGGGATCTTCAACGCGTCGCGGGGGATATGTGCCACGGACAGGGAGCGGGAGAGCCCGCTCGCGCGAAGGCGATCTGTCCCGACTTTGCCAGTCGCAGCTCGGAGGTGGCGGACAGGCGGTGGAGGTATCGAGGAGTGCGAGAGAGCTGCAGGATGCCGCTCTCCGGAAGACAGTACGTCCCGTCTTTGTTCGTGATCGGTGAGTCGAGGGAGTGCAGTCAGTCGTCGTCGTAGCCGCCAGAGTCCGTTGCGCGAGGGACGATGACTTGTCCCATAATCGCAGGCCCGGGGCCACGGCACACGACACGCTGGCCGTGACGAGAGGGCGGGCACGCGCGCCGTTCATGGGGAAGGAGGTACGTCCCGTCTTTGTTGCCCAAGGATCGAGTCGAGAAGCACAGGTCAGCATCGAAGCGGCAGAGGACAGCACGATGATACCACTCACGGGACATCAATGGGTGGTGTCTCTGGTCGGGAACCTCGGTGGCGGCTGAGCGCAGCGGGGGCAGACCAGTGTTGTGCAACGACGACGCTTCCCGTATTCACTTTCCAGAGACGTGGCAGAGAGAGTGGGCAGCGTCGACGTTGTCGAGGGCACGATGACCGCGGTCGCGGGGTGTTGATACGTCCTGTCGTTGCCAACCGGAGGTGTCGACACTCTGGCGAACGGACTGGGTGTCGCGCCCCTGTTCTGCACGATGACCTCGCTCGCAGGGAGCCGATTCGTCCCGTATTTGCTGAAAGGAAGGTGTAGGCGCCTGAGGGGGATGGCTGTGGGATCGCGGCGGCGCGCGTGAGGTACGTCCTTCATGATCACCAGACGTAGATACAGTCCAATGCAGGCGTCGTGTCGCCAGCGGAAGTGGGTCCCTGGGCGTACCCCCGTATGCTGCTGGCGCCGCTCACGCGACGTCAACGGGTCCCGCCTTGGAATATACAGCTCGGCGTTAGTCAGAAATCACTGTAGAAAAGTCGTAGGAACTCACGAAAGTGCGGAGGAGAATGGGAAACGGCATGCAAACCGTTTCTAAGGAACGACACGCGTCACTGATGAGGTCGCGCGAGTAACAGCAGATGATGGAGTGAGCAAGATGCAAAGCGAGTCGGCGAGTTCTTAGCGGCTCGACTGTCGATTGCAGTCTCGGAGAAGTACAGCGGTGTCGGCCAAACCAGAGACGTTGTAGCGGCCAAAGGCCGCTCGTGCGACGTCGATACGTCCCATTTTCGCCAAAGAGTTGACCCGGGACAGAGAGAATGTCGGAGGAAACCAGTGGCAGAGCCGGTAGAGCACTTGCTGCCACGCGAAAGCCTCGAGAAACGCGAACGCCACTCGCCACACCACTGTCTATATCATTGGGAGGGGTCTAATGTGTTTCGTGTCAGTTGCAGATGAAACAGAGTCAAGATGTGGACTTACCGCAGCGAAACAGCACACATGCGATCTCCACCATGAATCTTGCGGGAGGTGCTTGTCAACAACTCGATGGAGCCGCACGCACAAGGGGAATGCCACGATAGAGAATGGGGAACGACCATGCACGCAGCATGCCACATCTCAGAAGTGTCTCTCGGGAACACGATGCACGCCCGGTACCTCGTCATGAGATATGAGCCGAAATGCGCATAAGCGCGGGGAGAATTGCATGCCGTGATCCTGGTCGCGGGACGCCGAATCATCTGCTCTGGTCCTGGACGACGCGAGCAACGGCGGAACATTATCTCAAGCCATTCCTGGCAGGCACCGGCACAATACATTTCATTCTCGTCTACGAGATAAATAACTGAGATGCGATCAGCGCATTGTCATCAGCTAGTGATGGGAAACAAAACACACCAATTATCCTATGGAGTCGAAACAGTACATCGAATACCAAGCAAATCCGTATACATCAGCAGATCCCGCGGAACCGCGACAAACGCAGCACGGGATCGAGGAAACTTTGCAGTAGCAGATAAGCGATGTTGGTGAGGGGAATTTGGCCGGTTGAAAGACAGAGAAAGTGTGGCGATTCCCCAGCCCTGGAGGGTACGTGCTCGTACGGAGACCAGCGGCTGCATCCGTGCACGCTCGAGGGCACTGAAGGGCGGGCAATGAAGCAATAGTCCGGGGTATCTTGGCGAAAGCGTCTCGCAAAGCCGCACGCGCAAGGTGAGCTCGCATTGCTCTGGAGCCTGGCGTCAGTGCTCCGACGTGCGGTACGAGCGCAGATGCCTCGAGCGGAATAGGGACGTACGCGTGCGTGATTTTGTCCTGCGGCGTGTGCCCTTCTCCAAACCCGGTGTTCACTACCATCCCACACCGCCGCCGCGATATCCAACTTTCCTCTTGTGTAGCAGATTCTCTGCATCGTCAGTTGCTTGTGCTATAAACGCGCCCGCTACGAACACAGTGAGTAATCAGCGACTATCTCGTCGACGCGCATCGCGAACAGACATACCCCCAGAACTCGTCTTAAAGTGCACTTCATGCTCGTTACAACTTTGTAGATGTCGGCTAGATAGGCTCCTCAGCGTCGCAGGCGGATGAAAGAGATTGAAGGCGACGGACTGAATATCTCGACCACGTGGGACGCACTGCCACTCCTGCATCGTCCAATGGTGATTGCGATCGCCCTTATCTCTCGGCGCTCGCTGCTCTCGCAAACGCGTCTCCCCGCCGACTGCGGATGGGAGCATTAGCACAACTACGGCCAGAAGTTAGTATGCTTTGTAGACATACTTTTCATTTTCTCCACCACATGTCGGAAAAGGCATGACCGCCGCGGATTCCGTCAGAAGAGACGCGAGTCGGACAAAGGTCGAGGGGTACTGCAGTGGAGACCCGTGTCGAGTGCAGACATGTCAAGTGCAGAATATAATGTGAGAACAGAACAGTGCCGATTGCGAGAGATGAGCCTTACCTTGCACATGGTCACAGCTGAGCACAGGATTGGAGAGGACATTGGTGAGGACGGGAGGGTGAACTAGCATAATGTGGGCATAGAGATGGCCCAGGCAGGACATTCGCGACAGGGAACGGTATATACGGTCCGTCTCGTAAACGTTCCTTTGCGGTGACTAATCCCGAGGACTCCGGAAGTCAGGGCCACACTCGGCTACCACAGTGCTTCCCTGAGAAGCCACGGCTGCGTAGCATCACTATGCGGCTGTGGCTTCTTAGGGAAGCATTTCGGCAGGGAATTGCTGGCCCTGACCAAGGTGGATCTGGAATTTGCGATTTTAGGTAACTTAGTATTTCTCCATGAATAACTCAGAATGGGTGTAAGGCCATTCAGGCAATCCCTCAACAATATGGTCAGAGATCCCAAATTGCACACTCTCATGATAAATCCCAGTAGTGTATATTACAGCTGTTATTGAGGTGTTGAGGCACTCTGAGGATGACCTAACCTGTTTGATGCCCAGAAGAAGCTGGACCCTGATCTCGGAGAAGGGTTCAACTTCTCCAAGCTCAGGGGCTGCTCCGATCAGTAATGTTACAGAGTAGATCTACAGTATACAGATCGGAGAGAAATCCACACCTCGCTCCGACTCCGGAGTGCTGCATCTAAGCGGCGGTGGCCTCGCCGTAGAAGTCGTCCGACTCTGTCCAACAGTCCGTCGGATTCGGACAAGTCTCGATGAGAAGTGGCTCGTATTATGCATCAACTGCATGACTTACAGACTAAGGCTGCTTCTGCAATGTTCATTCTACCTCCTGGAACCTCTCGAGAGGCTAGCTAGCTCCTGCGAGGCAATTGGATCATCTGTGAGTGCACATGCAGCTCCGTGTTCAGCCCGCCCCATCCGATAACACAAACTAGGGCAATTTACATTTCGACATGATGCAACAAACAATGCGATTACGCTTCTGCTCCTACGCGCCACGAGCGAGACGCTTGAGAGATGGATACACACGCTTGAAACATCAGTAAGTACATGAGCGTCGAGATGAAGTGTGTGGCATGCGACCGCGTGGAAGAGCGTCGCGCCACAAATGCTCTAGGACCCGTACGTCTTCGTTCTCTCCCCGCGCCGTGGCCCTCGACCCTCAACGCATCCCGACAATCACGCCTGCACGCAGTCGCGCATCTACTGGTGGCGTTTTAGGGACCTTCTTTCACTCAGGCAGTTCAGCTATGTACTCGGACGGACAATCATCTCATGGAGCAATGCACAATTGCTGCCCTCTGTTACCGATGTACTCGCTTGTACCGACTCTGTACCGCGCCTGCGTATGTTGTATTTGGTCTTTAACGTGGATACCTTTCGTGCTGGCGTCTGCTGTGCACTTTGCGCGGCACTGCGGTTGTGAATGAGAGGTTTACGTCGACTTGCAAGTTGATGTTCAAGTTCAAATCTTCGGCGGCGAAGCGTGAGGCCCAGGAGCCGTTCGCAGGCACCGAAGACATTTCGGCCGAGTCACGTCGTGCAGGGAGACATATAGCGTGAGGTTTCAAGTCGAGGAATGGGTCGACGAGTGAGGTTGGTGCAGCATGCTGATGCTGCTATATTCTGGTGAGGGACTCGGATACTTCATGCTGCTGTCTATGGACTGCAATAGTGTGGTCAAGCCCCAGCACAATGGAAGTGGCACGCTGTTCGTTCGGTGGACGGTCTATCATTCGGACACTCTGCGTACAGACAAAGCACTATCCCGGCGGTTGAGTAACCTCGCGTCCGAGCGTTCACAACTGATCAATGGCTCGGACATCTAATCTACAAGGAAGTGGACGTCCGAGGCAACCAGGAGGTCAGTCAACTCGCTATAGCTGCTTCGCTTCGCGAGGCAGAACGCACGCGTACTCGCGATACGAAGTGCGAGATGCTCGCATAGATAGGATCTCAGGTGGACAGGTACTGCGTTTGCCGAGCGAAGGAGGTTACAGCAGTGTCCGTTCCGTACGCTATGCGTCTGGGAAGCCGAAGGTACGTATTCCCTTTTGTACCTCGCAATTGCACATCAACATGTCCCTGTTTGCTCCAGGACGGCAGTCAGAAGGCTTTGATTTCGTTGGCGGGATTTCGCATCTGACCCCTAGCTGTAGCTACAACGCGCTCAACTACGAGATACGTCGTCGACATGCCCTAGCACCTGAAAGGCTGGACAGGATGCCGAACGGCGAGTGGCAAACGAGACGTAAGTCCGGCGTGCGGGCGCGAGTAGGTACGCGCGCTGAAATGTTTCATACGGCAACCCGTTAGCCCGCGACATGGAGCGAGCGTCTCCGCTTGGTGTGGAAGATTCCTGCAAATTTCACCGGGGCGAGCAGACGCTTCGAAAAGCTTGGTGAGTCACGGGAGATATTACCCGCGGATCCAAGCTAACGAGCGGGGCTCGGGGTTTGCTGAATTTCAGGAGTTTCCACGACGATGGAGTCAATGTGTGCCGGTGTACGAGATATGAACGAATACGCGCGGCGGTGAGTAACCTCGAGGCAACAGAATCAGCGTCAGTCGCTAATGGAGCCTCTGTAGGTTCTCCCAGTTATTCACTTTATTTTACTTCCGGGGCGTGTAAACTAAGTTCTGACTGCCTACGCTTGGGACGGGCTGAATAGAGAGCAGGTCGAGGTCAGTCGGAAGCAAGTGAGACGAAAGCACGAAGCGGGGAACAGCACTACACTGCTGTCGTCGAGCTCCCCTCCTTCCGAAGCGAATTGGTTAACATGGCGTCGACACGAATAACGCGAGCGGCATCCAATTTGCGTACATTGCCGTCGCGTCGCGACACGGCGCGGCGTTTCCCCGATCGCAAGTTTTCAGCGCGAGAAGCCGCGCGCGCAGGTTCACTCGGAAGATAGGGTCGTTCAGTCGCCAGAAACCGGGTCTGGGGTGCGTCTGAAAGGTATATAAGCAGCTCGTCTCCTCGTTGGAATTTATCCACCGCCCCTTCGTGTTTTGCCCTCTCGCCTTCGCACCCTCCTCTTTCTATTGTATGTTACCCGTCTATTCGATGGATTGCTATAACTGACGCTTTCGATGTCTTTCAGGTGCAGCAGTGACTGCAGTATGCCGTGACAGAAGTGTGTCCGCGCTGACCGTACTACCGGTTATGCCGTCCTAGTACGTTCCGCGCTAGTTGTATTACAATGATGGTTTTTCTTACGGGACTGTCTTGCAGCGCTCTTCGTGAGCACTCCGTCGTGTCCAGCGCAGTAGGTCGTGGCTTGCCTAGCCCGCAGCGCACGTCGAACACGGTATATTGTCCCGTGTCACTTTCGTTCTATTGCTTTGCTTACGCGCTGTCATCTCACCGCAGGCTTTGTGCGCGTGTCTCGCCTGGATGACTACTACAGGAAATGAATCAGTTTATAAAGGTGCGCTCTATTCTTGCGTGACGGACGTGTTGCGTGCCCCGTATTGACCACACGATTGCTAGGCGATTGTCTACTACAACGAGCGGCGCCTTTAGCAGGTAAGAGATGACTTACGGATGTATTCAAATAGGCGGTAACTAATGTTCTAGAGCAGCCAGTTCGTTCACGACCGCCGTCCACGATCCCGTCATGACGGGTCCGAAACCGCAGACTCTAGATACATTGTATTCATGTCGGGTAGACACACAGGCTGCTAACGCTACCTACCCGACTGCTCTAGCACACGACGCAGGTAAGCGGGCCCTCAACGAACACGAATGCGTAACGTACCGCTTCTGTAGTGAGACTGTTAGCCTGGTCTCAAAGGCGGTGTTTTGCTGGGACTGCCGTTCACGGTCCCGTCATGACGGCTATAACTACATACAGTCTAGGTATGCTACTCTGTCTAGTGCCGGTATTCCAAGTGCTAACACATGACTGTAGTGTGTAATCCGGGTATGTGTAGTGCTCATTGAGTAGAGGTAACGCTTGAGGCTGCGCGTCTGTCGGCAGGGAGAGAACGCAGGTAAGGACGTTGCGATGACGTAGTGATTGTAAACACAGCATCCAAAGGCTGATTGTATTTGCCTAGTATGCGCTAATCTACTGTAGTGTACACAGGAGTAGAATGCCGCGCAGACGGGTGAGGTCGAGTCCCCGTCCTGCTACGGCAGCGCCGGCGGACTGCGAGAGCACATGTCCAGCGTGCTTGCTAGCCCTCACTGCCTTCCGCGTCCACAGCAGTGCCTTGCGGTGTATGTAGTCCCGTGCGGAGCCTGAAAGTGATGGGGGACACTGCTCCGGGGCAGGTCGCGGTTTTCGAGCATTCGCGCGGGAGTGGGGGAGGAGCCGGCTGGGTGGTTGCGGGGTGCTCAAAGTCGTGCCGGAAGGCAGAGAAGGAGAGCGGGCGATGGACTGGGCGAGCGAACGCGGAGCCGGTTCCCGTTCATGACAGGACAAGCCATCCGAGAGCGGGCGACGGGACAAGCGGGAGGGCGGCGGGAGGAAACAAAGTCGTTCTAGTCAGGCAGGGCTTGTTGTAGCGTAGAGATGATGAATACAAGACTTTACCTCTGCGATTACCCAGACCACTACATCATTATTATACACTCCCGCGCCGGCGCCATCATGTTCTCCTCGTACGCAGATCTTTCGGCGTTGCCTCGTCCGAGGGAGGGATCAAAGTCACTCTATTCACGCAGGGGTTGTTGTAGCGTAGAGATGATGAATACAAGACGTTACCTTTGCGATTACCCACTACAGTCCCGCGCGTCTTCGAGTAGCCCCCGACCGTATACGCAGTGAATTCGCCATCTTGTTCTCCTCGTCGGCGTTTGCGGCGGTCGATTGTCACGACATTCGCGTGAGGAGTGCGCGCAAATGTGAGATGGGCGATGTTCCACAGAATACGCACACATTCGTAGCTGGCGTCGTGTCGAAGAGTAGACTGTAGCTCGCTGCCGCGTGAAAGAGATCCGATAACGAAACGTCGCGCTCGCGTCGAGCGCAGACAGTCGACCAAGCAGTCGTCGTCATCGGTGCCATGCAAAGCCAGCGTCCGAGCGAATGCGGAAGTATATCTGCCCGCGGGATCTTCCCCCGGGCCTTGCCGGCGATCAACATCAATACAAAAATCTGCAGATCTGCGTTGTCTGGTCTCTGCATCAATGTCGCTGGTACTTGTCGACTCGCTGATGGCCATAAGCTTGGGGGGCGTGCTGTGGAAGGTTGGTGGACGGGGCGGGCAGCGTGGAAGGGGACATCAGATTACGACAAAGGACAAGTGTATGTATGAATAGTATGGTAACTGATAGAGCAAGATGCGCAGGAATACCATTACATTACAGCACGACGGAATCGGGGAAAGAGAGAATGGGTATTCGCAGATCCCAGCCTCCACCGGGTGCCACAACTTTGTGTTCACGACAAAGAAACCCGCACCGAAAAAGAAACTCGCCATCACGACATCTCCGCCCGCACCACGCGCTTCGTATGCTTCCCGGCTCGCCTGCGCTCGTTATGCGGCGTGGGCCGCTTCCACGACTCGTCCAGGGGCAGCTCCTCGAGCTGGCCCGGCTCGTGCTGGTGCGGTACCTGCACCTGCATCGGCGCGCGCTGCGAGTGCACCGGCAGCACCGCGACCTCCTGCACGTACGGCCGCGGCGCGTGCGGGGGGACGTTCGTGAAGGACGGCGTCGTCGGGACGGCGGAGACGCGCGGCGAGGCCCGCGAGAGGTGGTGTGGCGGGGGCGGGTACGGCGCCACGGCGGCGGGCGGCGACTGGCGGTGGTGCGGATGGGGGTGGCTGAACTGGGGTGGCGGCTGTGGCTGTTGTGGCTGCTGCGCGGCGGGCCACGGCCTGGCGTCCCGCGGCGGGTGAAGCTGCACTTGCTGCTGCTGCTGCTGCTGCCCGAAGCGCTCGCGTTCGCGTTCGCGCTCCTTGCCCTTGCCCTCGGGCTCGCGATCGACGGCCATGGCAATGTCGCGATCGAGATCCACCTCGATGCGGACGCGCAGGATCTCCTTGCCCTTCTGCGCGAAAAAGGCGCGCTCCTGGCGCTGGAAGTAGCCCGAGGTCGTTTCCATGAACGGCGGCGGCGGCGGGGGGAAGAGCGACATGAGCTCGTGGCCTGTCGGCGGGGGCGGATACGGGCGGGGCGTCATGACAGCGTTGCTCGAGAGATCGACGTCTGCGATTGGCAGCTCGTGTCAGCAACTATAGAAGCACTAGCAGGAAG
>NW_006920415.1:1512893-1520836 GCF_000344685.1 Gloeophyllum trabeum ATCC 11539 | reverse complement strand
GGGGGAAGAGCGACATGAGCTCGTGACCTGTCGGCGGGGGCGGGATACGGCGGGGCGTCATGACAGCGTTGCTCGAGAGATCGACGTCTGCGATTGGCAGCTCGTGTCAGCAACTATAGAAGCACTAGCAGGAAGCGGGTGGCGTTACTTACCTCTGAGAGAGCTCGGGGACAGCGGACGGCGAGGGCCGTTGATGCTTTGGATGGTGCTGGTCGTCGACGAGGGCTGCGACGGAAGGGTAGTCGAAGATTTGCCCGAGGGCGAGCTGTGATCGCGAGGGGGCGAGGGTGATGCGCTGGGCGAGGAGTCGGAGACGGGTCGCAGGTGGAAGGAGCCCATGAGTTATAAGTAGAGGGGGGCTATGAGAGTGCACGTAAACAGGAACGCCAGAATCGCTTTATATGTATTTCGAGGCCGAGGACAGATCGTCACGATGGGAGAGAAGACGGGAGAAGCGGTGCGGGCCCAGTATCGGAAACTGCAGCGTATTAATACCGCGCTGGATATCGCCTCCGTGGATTCGCGCGCAAGATAAGTTACGAGGAGCCAGCCAGACTCTGACCTGCCTTTCTGCCCCCGAGCCCGATGCGAAGGTGGGAGAAGAACAAGAAAACGACATAAAAGGATAGACGTGCACGGGCATTACGTGCCAACGGGGCGCGCCTGGGACTGTTGATCAAGATCCCTGCGCGAGAGAGCCCCGGGCAACAGCATCGCTAAGCCCCAGTAAGCGACGGCGTATCCTCTCGCGCCCCCGCGGTATACGTGATGCCTGATCGCTTCGTGCCTCATGGCCTCGCACGTCCGGAGCTCGTTCATTTGCCCTAAATTGCGAGCCTCAATGTGGCAGCCGGCCTTCCGGCCTTTACACTGTGCGATCACCATCGACGCGCTCTAAACAACGCTATGTCAGTGGCTCGCTGGTAATCCCGTGCACGTCGGCGACCGTCTAAATGAGACGGGCAAGACGTCTCCCATCTGCGCTGTACACCATTGCTGTCTGTTCCTGGCCCGAGCACGCCTGTGCCGCTGATCGACACTGGACACTGTCCTGTACTACTATTCGGGAAACGGATTCGTCTCGCCGAATAGGTCACGTCGGCGCCTATCCTACCAGCGAAATGGAAGATGAAGACGTGCCTGCCTCGAGGTCGCTCTGGTTTCGTATTGCATTTCGTCTTGTCTCTAACATGTCATGTCTCACCGAGCAATGACAACGTAACGAGGTGAGTACAAAAGACTGCTTTTGCTTCCACCCTGGCTCTTGTGTACTACAGCATCGTGCACCTTCCTTTTCCGTCACGCGGAAGCAGACTAGGCTACGGCGGTTTCACCCAGTGCTCCGCTGTCGTGACGGGCTACTCGCTTCCCAGGCGCGCCTGTCCCTTTGACATGGATCACTGACTGCTTCGTGCTGCTTATACAAGCCTGCGTCCTGCGCGCAGCATCTCGACGGCCGGGCCCAGTACATCAGAGTCACCGGTCAAACATCCTCTGCAAGAACGCTGCGCTATTCTCCGGGGAAGCGCCGCGGCGGTACGTGGCACGTGTTTTCATGGTGGACGAGTCCGAGGTACCTACTGCGAACGGGGTCACGGTGCCCTGCGTTTGCCCGAGTAACTCTCGTTAATGGTACTCGATAGCTAGTGGCGATTTGGTCATCGCCGGCCTCGTGGTAGGCACGAGTGGGATACCGCGCCACCCTCTCGTCCTGCCTCGGTGGCAGATCCGAGTGAAGACGTGCCCTGCGATTGCGAGCGACGAAAGTGGCAGAGAAAGCTCCGGCGTGCGTAATCGGTGTCGAAGGGGATGCGCGCGCGATGACATCTCTGCTACCAAGCCCGAGGCTTGATGGAAACACGGAGGATGCCGCTGCAAGGACGCTCTCGTGCCATGTATTCCCAGCGTAACGCAGCAGCGTCCCGCAATACCTGCTTCGGCGCCAAAGAGGACCGCGGTTCTCAGGCGCACCGTGGAGGTGAATCACGATCGGTGCTGACGGGCCCTGTGCATGCATGAAGCTGCAGCGATCTAGGCTTTCTTTAGTGCGTCGCCTCGGATTCGCTTCGGGGCTCGCTTGCAGGTGCTCAGATTAGGGACGCGGACGAGAACGCGGACGAGAAGGCTGCTAGGCTCGGTCGGGGCGATCGCCCCTGCCGGATCCGTACGTCTTTGCCTTCGAATCCAGGACCATTGTGCAGCGTGCTCGACTCTTCTCTCCCATCAGATTCCAGATGTCACGCCTGTGCGTCACCCTGCCCGATACTGGCACGCACCCACTGATGGAGCGCAGTGGCCTTAGCTTCGTTTGTCCAGCACCGTCCCATCGGCCTGTTCCTTCGCTGACCAAGTGGAACTGCCATAAGCCTCACACTAGCGCCCCCGCCGGAGACGCCCGGCATTCAATGCGTTACCAGGTTCGTATTCGTGCACCCGGCGGGCGTGATACGCAAGGGCTGAGGATCGCCCGGTTCTTGCGATTTCCTGCCGAACATACAGCGAACGCTCCTACAGGTGGCGACTGGCGCAGTGACTCGGTGGGAAGCAATGCGCTTTTGGTATGCGTCGCGATCTGACGTACCTTCTTCTGGAGACCGTGGTGGCGTCCCACGGCCAGCCGGGGGAAGGGAAATGAATCTAGGAACTTGAGCAAGGATGGACAGAAGAGCCGGTGGGTGGCCAGGCCTCTCTCTGCCTCTGGCCGTCGGCAGATAGGGTTGAGCTTGGGAGAGTGCGATGAGAGCGGGCGTACCGGGGAAGTGATCTGACGAGCTTCGGCGCCGTCCTGTTTATACCACAGCAAGCCATATATACATCCCAGGGCAACGGTCGGTGCAGACCGCGTCGCATTTGTATATGTACGCGTTTCTTTATGTGGCGTATGAGACTGTGCTTGACAGTACATCAGATCAGAGAGGTGATTTCGGTGCCGGGGCGGTACCGAGAGAAGCTGCAGTAGGCGCACATAATGCGCAACTGCCTAGGTATTCATGCCGGGTACAGCGTCACAGCAAGGTACGGACCTCCTTTCCTGATTAATGATCATGTCCTTCACATTGATCGCTGGTTTCACGATTAAGGAAACAGGTAGTGAACCCTGTTCTTGAATGCAAGAATCGGCATGCATCTTCTCCATCCGCGGAAGGGTCTCCTTTCTTGTACTGGGCGAGAGTCACGACTGCTCCAATGTGTGAGTGGATCCATGAAAGAAGTGGCGAGTACGCCGCGGGCACTGGGTAAAATTGGACGTCGCCTTAAACGCCGTTCGTCGATTCCTGACGACCCTGATCACTATGCGCAGGGTATCTTGAGGAGTCCCAGTCAGTCTCCGCCGCTGTCCCCTCCCTCGGCGCCGCGGCTTCGAGTTGGCAGCTAGTGAGCAGAACGGGTACGTATAGCAATGCCACGAGGCTCCTCGAGGCTCTGCAATCGATAGTCCTACCTGCTCTGATTGGCGGACGGGGAATGTTGGCTCCGTATGCGTAGCCCTCCAGCGAAAGAAGCTCACTTCGGGGCCACTATGCGCTCTTGCACGCTGGTTGATGCCGAATACTAGCGGTCTTTCGGTTATGATATAACTCTCCGTCGTACCCGACAAGGAGTGCGTATACGATAATAGGTGGTCCCGCGAGCTGCATAATATGGGGTATGCTGGGATGGCTATTGGCTAGGTACAGCTCGGTTCAGCACGTCCTTCTGTCGATGCGCCGTCGAACGCGAGCGCATACTCGACGCCTTTTCTCGATCTGTCTGGTCATCGCGGCGATCCGCCCTCGATCCGGCTTTCCATTGGCCTTTGCCGGGATTTGAGTTAGGTTTGGGTTTAGTCTTGGTCTCCGATCCTTCGCGCCTCGACCGCATCCTCTGTCCCCTTACTTTGTCTCGTTAAGAGCTTATGGCAAGCCTGTCGCCGAAATACTTCGGTGTCCCGCTGCTGCCCGTACCGTTACAGTCCGAGGCTCAAGAAACCGATACTAGAGTGCGACGTATCATACACATGGCTTCATTCGCGGCTCAGCGTGCCTCCGCCGGACCGCGCTCGTCCAGTAAAGGGCAGATCGTCGATACTTTGATACTTTCTCTCTGGGTCGGTGTTGCATCGCGATCGTGGATATCGGGATGGCCCAGGCTCGCGTCGACGCAGGAAGTCCACCTTGTTTTCCCTGGAGTTGGCCAATGCACTGCTTCTCAAGCATCCGGAAATCCTCCAGTTGTCTAAATCTGTCTTCTGAGGAGTGGCGGTATCTATCGGTGATTCTTCTATCGTGGATAGGGGGTCTGGGACTGGTCTGGGGCTGGGGCTCCTCTGATCTGCAAAGCTCCATATAAATGACTTTGCAGATGGCACTCATTACTGGGCGCTCGCAATATTGCTCTGGTGATTCCACTGACGGTCCCCAGCGGCCCGACTGAGGGGAAACATCGCACTACTTATAGACACCTTCCCACCGCGACCGGTCCAGGACGGCATTGGGATGCGAATCCGCGAATATCCAGCGAACGTTGTTGTTTGGTGTGCGTATAGGCTTGTGCCCCGCTTCTTCAGGCTGCTTCGGATCACTATTCGGGAACTTTGTCTGGTTATCTAGTGATGATTATTGAATAAAGCCGGTACACTCGATGCCGTGACTCCCTTCAATATCAATACCTCCTGCGAGATATCGGTCGGCGCGTCACGCTCAGCTTCTGCATTGCTAGGTAAGGAAGCCCGTTGTCTCCCCTTCTTGATTTCGATTAACCGCTGTTGCCGTGGACCTGCGGTGATCTCTGCAGTTATCAAGGAGTCGAAAGTGGTGTCCATACGGATGCCCGAGCCAGATGAATGGCCAGTCAACTTGAACATGCCCATGACCATTTAGGTGATGGCAAGCGGTTACGGCCGATGTAGCCCGATCCCTCCTATCGATACAATTTTCTGGACATCGCATTGCTGCAATTCACGACGAGTGTCGGTCTAAACTCCATTTCGGGGCGATATAAGTGTGCTCTGAAGGTACGATATCCACCTTGCTTCCCCTTCTCTTTCGGCAGGGTGCAATTGAATTTCAGCTGCGAAGTCGGCCCGCCAAAGGACGAACAGTGAACAGGCGAGCAACTCAATTCATACACCTGACTGGGGTTTTCACGTTCGCCGCTTACCTGCGTTCTGCAGAACACAGTGCAGAAGGGTCAATACAGTCTATTGAAGACGAACCAATCGGGGTAGCAGATAAGGCGGCTACCTATTCCACTGTCAGTGTATCCAGGAGGTTAGCCAGCTCCAAGGGACCAGAAGCGAAGACGAAGCGCCCGAAGAGAGGGTGACATAAAGCGATCGGGCCATACCTACGCTGGCGTATGATATTATTTCTAAACCTTACTTGTCAAATAGACTCTCGGACGAAATAGCGATCTTCTCCGTCCCTCAACCACACCCTGTGGGTCCAACTACTTTATACAGGATCAGGATAATTGCGTAAATAAGCGTATGATGCTAAGATCCGTTCGCCAGGCTGGAACACGAAAGTAAATGGTCCAACTATGATCACTCCGCGCGAGCACCTTGCGAAGTCGGTAAGTCAGGCCCCTGACGGGTAGCCTCGGACCTGACGTTACCGTTTCCACCGGCCGGAGAGAATGCAGCCACGCTCTGCGGAATCCAGTAACCGGGTGCATGAGGCAGCGGTTACGCAGCTGGTGACTCAGGAGACTCCTCATCATCAGCTGGTGGACCCCTCTGAGTGGGAGACCGAGTGTTACGTCAGGAGTGCGGTTATTTGGTACGCCGTGAAGTGGGAACGCTGGGGCGCCGGCAGAGAGACTATGAAGAGTTCTTCTTCTTCCTGCGCTTTTTCTTATCAGCTTGCAAACGCCCTTCACCTTCCAGAGACTCGTCATCCCGGTCAAGCGACCGTTTAGCCGTGCCCTTGTTCGCCTTGCCTTGAGAGTGTACGTGGCCCTGTCCGTTCGAACTAGCGGATGGCGTAGGAGCGCTTGGTACATGTGCTGGGTCATCCACTCCGGAAGGCTTGAGGAACACGGAAGGCTTGGGAGGAGCAGCGGCCGAAACCTCAGCACGTAAGGCGGACCGCTCCGCCCTAAGATCCGTGCCAACCTTCGCGTTCTCGTGTATCAACATCTTCGCTGGCTTGACGTGATCCTTCTTATGCTCTTTCTGCGGCTTAAACACAGTTCCTGTAGAGCCCGATATCGTTACCGGGCGTTTAGACATCTTCGACCAGTCGCGGGGCTTGTCCTTAGAGGACTCTGCAGGCACCTCGACTGGCGCCGGGGGCTATCGTTTTACGTCAATTGATAGGAGGACATCTACGGAAATGTATCAGTCACTCACCTCGTCCTCTACCTCCTGACCCTTAGCATTGTACTTCCGACGGCCTTTTGGCTCAGAAGACGCATGGTTTGAAGATGACGAATCAGCACCTTCGCTAGCAGACGGGAAGAGGAAGGGCAGATAAGAGGATTCGTATGCTACTTCAGACCTTTGTATACAGATAAACCATATGAACTCGAGGCTCTGAGCAGTGGTTCACGTACACTTGTGACGTTCCCGAGCTCAAGCCCCATGCCTGTTTGACTTTGCTCGATATCTCCCATTGCGAGTCGTCTTTTACTTCCGCTTTCTCAGCTTCGGCTTGCTGGACGAGCTTCGCTCGCTGCATGAACCGCAGGCTCAGGGTGCCATTACTCAGGGTTTTGGATGACATGACAGCACCAGCGGGAGAGGAAGTCGAGGGGTAGTCGAAACTTGTTGGAAACTTGTCTCCCATTCTGGACTCCATTGTGGCGCATTGACAGCAAGCTCAGTTCCCACGTTTATTTAGAAGCTGGACATGACATTATCGCATACGGCCTCAATTAGGGATACACATACTGCAGAGTATACTCGTTTACGTCTCTGCCGCTTACAATATCACAGGCATCTATTGGCCAAACTCGTAGTAAAAGCATCAGCCAAACATCAAAAAATCTTCTGCTCCGGTAAGGTAATGACTGCAAATCATCGATAGTAAGGATAGAAATCGTGCGTGCTCCTTTGCACCGCACCATTCACAGTCTCCCAAATCTCGTACTTTTCATTCAATCCCATCCTCGCGATGTGAACATAGCAGAGCCTCGCCGGCTCGTCGGGGCCAAGACGGTCAGGCGAAAGGGCGGGGTCCGCAACCATTCGAGAAGATATCATCCGTTCGATCAATGTCGAAGGGACATCCGAGGGCCAGGATCCTTCCAAAGAGAGATATTCAAGTCGGGGAACCAGGTGGTCAGTAGTAGCACGCTCCTACCCAGCGGTCGTTTCGAGGCTGCGCATCTGCTACGGCAATCGGTTAAGTGCGGACCATGTGGAAACCACGCGATAATTATTTTGTATAGTCATGTGATTATGTAAACTTTATTCTGGCTTGCCTCTCCACGACCGCTGGCGGAAAACATTTGTAAATAAACGCCACCGTTACCAGTGACACCCCGTTCAGGAAAGCGCCAGTGATCTTAGCTAATCCGATGCTCGACGCGTCGCGCCAACAACACCGACGCGTCTATCCTCGCCAACGGCCGTGTATGGACTAATGCCCGAGGAACCGTCAGTTCCATCTCTCACCGACATCCGAACTCGTGTCCGCGAGAAGTTCGGTCAGCGTCCATGCTTATGGCAGCTACAGGCTGTACAGGCTATCCTGCGGCGCGACAAAGATGTTGTGTGCATTGCTGGCACCGGGTCGGGGAAGACCCTTACATTCTGGATGCCGCTACTCTTCCGTCCAGACGGCATCCAGATAGTAGTGACACCTCTTAATATTTTGGGAGAGCAGAACACACGGGAGCTCCAGCAGAACAGGATCTCTGCCATTGCCCTTAATAAGAAGACGGCTACACTGCGGAATATGAGGGTGGGTACTTGCCCAAGTCTTGTGACATTTGTCCTAAGCTGATCTAACCTACCTGAT
>NW_006920415.1:1498034-1506429 GCF_000344685.1 Gloeophyllum trabeum ATCC 11539 | reverse complement strand
CAATGTGTCGAAGAGATCAACCAGCACACTTGAAGACAGGAAATCTTGCATGCAAGGATGGGTCATATATGAGGCATTGCTGAGAAGTCTAGTCAAGAGCAACAGCATTGATATATTGCAGTCATCGAGCTCTTTCAAAACCGCTTCGATATGCTTGTATAAGGCCATGTCTATCGCAGACAATCGATGCTCTCTTAATTAAACGAGCCGCGCCTGCGGCGCATGCTGAGAGCTTAGCTAAGATCACTGGCGCTTTCCTGAATGGGGTGTCACTGGTAACGGTGGCGTTTATTTACAAATGTTTTCCGCCAGCGGTCGTGGAGAGGCAAGCCAGAATAAAGTTTACATAATCACATGACTAAATTAAGTAGGTATCGCGTGGTTCTCACACGATTGACATCTAGCCACTTGCCCTAACAGATGCGCCGCCTCGGAACGACCGCTGGGTAGGAGCGTGCAGTAGTAGCCGCGTCCCAGGTAAGCGCGCCGAACAGCCCTGGGCCTAATAATCCCCACTGACCAGATTTGATCGAGAGCTTGGTGAGTGCCGGGCTTAACCCCAAGGTGTCCATAACGTCCGAGGCATTGACGCAGTCCAGATCTAAGTAAAGCTGTTCTAGAGAACATTTCGACCTCTCGATCATATTGGTTATGGCAGGATAGTCGGGGATGCGTCCAGGAATACTCTCAAACGCGCAGGGACCCACGTCGAGTACATGTAGCTTCGGCAGCACGAGGTGGTCAAGAAGACGGCCTACGTGATTGAACTCTACCTTGAGTTTCTGAAGCTCGGGGAGAGTAATAACCGATCCCCAGTCGGAGAAGTCAGCACCATGGCGTGCGTGGAAGACCAGCTCGCAGGAGGTAAGGTTGGGGAAACTTTCAAGGGCCTTGAGATGGCTGAACTCGCTGATGCCTCCCTGAGCAGTTAGCCTTGTCAGCCGCTCAAGCGGAAAGAGCGTGATCTCCTGACTGCGATGCCAGTTCCAGGTGTAGACCGACAGGCGGGTGCAGCGTGGGGCGCGGTCAACTAGTGCGGCTAGGTCGATCATAGCCATGTCTTCGCTCGAAGGACTACCGGGGAGGCCGTACACACTGGTAAAGCGAAGGGCAACCCTCTTCAACCGAGGAAGGGGCTCTGCCATCTTCTCCACAAGGGCGGCAATAGTGGAGGTAGAGGCGAGTACGCGGAGACACTGGATCATCGGCGAGAACGAGGCGAGCACGTCAAGACACGGCGCGTTGAGGCTTACGTCGAAATCGGACGACAACGTGACAGTGAGGTCGCAGGCACCGGCGCGAGCAAGCCAGGTGCGCATCATGGTCGCATAGTCGAAGGTGGGACGCGTCATCAGCACGGAGAGAGAACGCCACAGCTGGCCGCACGAGAGAGCAATTTCTCGCCACTGTCGGGAGACTTGGGCGACGGACAAAGGTGCAGTGGTAGGATCTGGTTCCACGAAGTCACCAGGCAGGAGCATCATGAAGATCGAGAAGACCAATTCCGGAGGCAACCTGTCCGCAGGATCGACCCTCACAATGTCGGCTTCGGAGGATTGTGCGTCTGGTGTGATTCGTATATTGCCGAGGCGTTTCTGTACCCCTCGAATCCTGATCCGTGGTAACTGGTCGAACTCGTAGACCATATCATCGCGGTCCTCTGGGCAGGTTAGAATCTGAAAGTAGCATCGCTAAGTATCATTTACTTTGACCTCTAACGTGTCCACTCACCATCTTCACGAGAAACTGGCCTACTAGTATGAGATAGGCAGCGAAGGATGAGTGCGACTCAAACATTTATATACCTATCTGGCGCCACACGCGATCCGGGTGCCACAATGTGGCCACACGCCACATGTCAGAGAGCAGAGCAAAGCGTGATCGATAAGGACGCATAAGGACCAACTATCTACGATATTGTGACGCTTACTTCAAGAGAAGTGGCTCGACGACTCACCAGAGTGGTGTGGCACAATAGCCGAGACCATGACCGCCTTCGAGTCTCCACTATGCCTCGGGTGCCCTCGAAGTAGATTTAAGCTGGCATGAAAGTAACGCCAAGCCCGGCGTGCACTATCGGCGTCCAGGGAGGTCTGTCCTCCAATAAAGCATAGCATAAAATGACTTGACGCTATGATATGCCGGGTCTGTGAAGTCTACATCACTTTCGTTCTAAATGCTGCAACCGTTCCTTGAGATATCAAAGACTATATAAAAACAATTTCACATCGTAGGCTTTCTCCTCCGACAACTGTATTCGCGCTGATAATTAGAGGAGTTGCTAACCACTCGTCGAGCAGGGGACGCACCTGATCCTCAACCAATATTATATTGTCTTCATCGATCATCTCGCCCATGGTGGGCGGAATTGCTATGGCCTTGTATTGTGTGAATTGTTCCGCGTGGCTGCCATTCCCTCCGATGGTCCCACGTCTTGCCCACTCTCTCTTCAAGCATATCGGGTTAAGATCCAGAACGTCCGCCCAGAAGAACCGTTTGATAGTGGACCGCACTACCTTTCGTTGCACGAAAGAGTGCAGGACCTTTGTGCCATGGATCCAATAACACCAGATAGTCGATGGATTGAGTTGGGGGACGTTTAGCACAGTGTCGCTTGCCCAGTACGGCCAGACATAGGTCGTGCCTACTTTCTCCGGCAGCAGCGAAACGAGCGGGAGTAGTTTCGGAAGCGGAATAAGGTACTTTGTGCTTTGCACTTGCTCACTATCCTCATCGGGACCAGTATCAAACATTACACCCAGAACCCTACGGCTTGGCGATTTGAAGAAAGGGATGTCCTCATCTCTGGCTTGTGACCATGAAGGCGATGGCTCGCCTTGAATTGACATGGAACTCCATAATACCGGATATAGTGCTTTCTCGTAGACGAACGCACAAAAGTAATCCAGTCCGTTCCACTCTCTCCTGCCGGCGGTAGAGTGCTCGGATAACTTGTAGACCTCCAACCTGGGAGAGCAGCCTTAGGCGATCCCGAGTAGGATGTGCTCTTCTGAGAGGAATGTGTATGCCTCGATCGGCGAATTGATTCCGTACATGCGCTAAAGTCTCGTCAAGAACATAGACATCTAAGGATGTCGGAGGACTTACAAACAAAACAGTCGCGGTCCTCCAGTTGTATACTATTATATCCATGTCGCCACGGCGATCGTCGGCCGGTGAGTATTCGAACATGATGCCGAGTCTGTCGCCGCAAAATTGTATATTGAAAGCGAGGACATCATTGTTGGGGGCCTGAATGGATGTGACGATTACTGGGTTCCTCGCGAATGGATGCGCTTCATTCCCGGTCAGAGATCGGATGTGGATCCTGCACGGTGCGAAGCCACCGACAGGTGGCCTTGGGATAGCGGGAGCGTGAGTCAAAGTACATCTGGCTTGAGAAAGTACTGACTCCGGAAGCAACTCGAGCATCACGAGCAAATCTTGAGATGGATCCATCTTGAAGTCACGTATGGGGAAACCCACATCTTCGATTGTCCACTGCTTGCCCTCTACTCCCCTAGCAATGCCACGCAGCTTGCGAAATACAAGCGTAGAAGGCTTCTCCCGTTCAGATAGACCGAGTACGCCGCCATAAAGCTCCCAAAGGTTTCCCGTCAGCATGACAGTCTCAACTTTCGGCGAGAAAGACATTGTCTTCCAGGATTCCATATGATTCTTCAGCTGCTGAAGGCGTTCGGTACGCTAATAGCGCTAGGAGGACCGTCCTCCATACCAGCCACGGCCAGTTCGATCTTGTATTGCAGAACGACGGAGTCATCGATGATGGCTTTCATATGGCGGCATACCTAGCATCTCCAGTACTCAGTGCCAGCAGTGCACCTTCCTGTCTCAGCAACTAACCCTCTTGCACGATACCTCTTGCACGATACTAAGGTCCCCAAGTCGAGCTTGTCAAGAATTAGAATGACGAGTTCCGCGGCGATGTAGAGAAGGCCATTCGATGAAGCGACGAGATCCATCGTCCACTAGATGCAGCCACGGATTCTGAGAAGCATTCGGGTGTAGGTGTAGAACGAAAACTTGCAATTGCAACTTCGACTGAAATCTTGTCTGCTCTCTTCCTCCACTGGCAGCGGGTATCCTGAGTTTGCTTTGCGCCAATATTAATACTTCCAATCCACAAGAGACTTCCAGTCGGCTGAGTTTGGCATGCAGTCGCAACAACCGGCAGTACTGTTTGGGACCGGATGTCCGTTTTCGGATACATGCGGAGCCTCATGATTGGTCCATATAATCCCAGGAGGTTAGATTCAAGATATTCCAAATCCTTATGCCGCCCGCTCCGGAGTCTGTAATACAGAGTGTCGCTTGAAGCCGCCGCCTACGCTCGCCTACGTCGTCGGGCGTTGTCGGCGCTTGCCGGACTACCTGATCGGGAAACCAAGCACCTCCATCCCGCCCTCCCCGACGTCGCTAGTGACAGCATTGTTGAACTAGGCGCTGACTTAGCTGCCAGGTTCTACAATGTACCAGAACGTACCGGAACCCTCTGGAACATTCTGGTATATTTCACTATTGTACAAAGGCACGGAGCTCATATGGGTCAGTGACATCATAGGTGGAGCTCACTAGGATTAGGGATATTCCACGTAGCTTAGTCAGCCTATGGGCCACAGTGTATATAAACCCTGCAGCTCTGCTGCCTAATGACAAGGGTTGTTTATATGAGCTTTACTAGTAGCTACAGCATCCAAGCAATACAGGTGAGTTGTGTAGGGCGCACTGTGCGTGCTGCTGCCTCCAT
This sequence comes from Gloeophyllum trabeum ATCC 11539, assembly GCF_000344685.1. Classification (NCBI taxonomy): domain Eukaryota; kingdom Fungi; phylum Basidiomycota; class Agaricomycetes; order Gloeophyllales; family Gloeophyllaceae; genus Gloeophyllum; species Gloeophyllum trabeum. Next base: position 1,501,661 of record NW_006920415.1, on the reverse strand, counting down.
AACTCTTCATCACTTATTATATTAGCAAGCCGCCAGGACCGCCCTGGTCCACGCCTGGCGGCGGTGCCGATGGATTCAGGGTGCCGGACGGTGGCACTGGCATCTGACAAAGTGAAAACAACACCTGACATCATCCTTGGGCTCTGAATTGAAACTACATATCAATAGGTGGCTTGAAATAATGCTTTGATGGCGCACGAAATGATTAGTGATGCCGCAGTCCGGTTCCCAAACCTGGGAGAACCGGTTTGAACCTCAGACCAGATCCAGGTTCTGGTCCGCGGTTCGGCTTTGGGGTGGACCGAACCTGAAATGAGGTCCAGGTGGAGCCACAATGCCCAAACCGTACCAAAATATGGTAATTTTGAAGGGTTCGAACCCGAACCTGACCGGACCCAACACCATTTCGGGTTCTTTGAGGTTCACGGTCCGGACATTTACCTGAACTGGACTTTGGGTCCGGTCCCAGGTCCGGAAATTTGGGCCAATAACCGGACCGAGCTGGACTGCGGCATCACTAGAAATGATCTACCAGTGGAACACATTTGCCTGCTATCGGGTGCATGCAGAACGGGTGTAGACCGGGATAGGGCAACGGGGAGGCGTCCGGACATGAGAGGATGTCTAAGTTACTGGGAACGGACAGTCCGCGGACAGTACTCAGACAGACCGTGGACAGTATCCGGACAAGTGAGGGGAAACACCAGATCTCGGTAAACGGACTGTTCACGGACAATCCGCGGACAGTCCGAAACTTATTCAGTTTCGGCGGCTCCCACGGTCCCGACGCTATCAATGCGCCCGACGGTCACAAGACTACCTTCTGCGCCGTCCGTAACGATGCCCGACCACTCCTATCATTAAAGGCATTCTCACTAAAGTGGAACGGCACAGGATCTATTGCTAAGCCAAGCCGACATTGCAGCATATATTTTGACATATTAAGGGAGAGTTCCTGCCAAAAACTGGTGTGTCAGTAGTCACCAGTAGCGTACACAAGGATCAATGCATCCATGCCACTTCCATACAATTGTGGGGTGTGCAGCGCAGGACAGCGCCAGCCTCGGGCGGGAAAGCCATCATAGGCAAGAGTCGGGGCGGTAAACTATCGATCCGGATACAGGCCGGCGACTCAAAGGACGCACGGACAGTCCGCGGACCCCTGCAAGATTATCACCTGGACAGTCCATGGACACCTTTGGGATAAGTGCATGACGTGTGCGCGTACTGTGCGCGTACTGTCCGTTCCCAGTAACTTATACGCCGTCGACAAGTCCAGATTTGGAGTGGCTGCCGGCAATCATTACTGCTCGTACATCCTCCCAGGCTCCTAAACCATCCGTCCTTAGCATTCTCTTTGCTAGGACGCACATGCAGTGTTATGCAATACAAATCTATTTTTACTTTATTACCGGATACAGAACGAACAAGAGGAGGAGAACGCTATAGGACGGCTGGCACAAATGTCGCCGCCGAGATCCCCGAGGCTGACTAAGTGGACGGTGGCTGAAGCCTTTCACCAGCGGTTGGCGGGCGATGTAGAGAGCATCTCGACACCTACCTCGTTGAGCTCACTCAGAACACATATAAGCGGGTGCTAAAATGGTTCAAGACCAATGCAAATACTTTTGGTATACTTCTGACATTCAGAGGGGCTTGTGTATAACAATTATGCCTCTTCAGCCGGATATTCAGCCTTCGGTACTACTGATAACCATTGCAGGAGTATACCATTCAGTTAGGACATTTTTACATTGCTATAAAGTACACCGAGCGGTAAATCCCAAGGTAATAAGTTGTAAATGGTTGCGTGAAGGCCCGCCAACCGCTGCTGAAAGGCTTCAGCCACCAGTGTTGGCATGTCATAGTCATTATTCGTGACTGTGACCGAAATGACTTCAGGTATGACCACGTGGTCACTGTAGTCACAGTCCTTTCGCTAGCAGGGCAACGGAGCTCAAATAGCAACGGAAAATGCGGAATGTTCCGCCGTATTAAATTTAGTGTGATGTTTCGCACACCACGGGCAAGGATGTTGGCATTTCCCCAGATGGTCGACCCCACTGGGAGGTCACACCGCCGAACGCGTTCGCGAGCTGCAAATGCAAACGTGAGAACCACACCACGGTGCACGTGGGCGCGTGTCGATTCTGTTGCTCTGTCCACCGGCCACAGATGCATACCCTCTTGCTTATGATAAAATCTGCATAGCCTGAGGGTTTTAACTTGTAAGTTTATTGAATCAGTCTGTGAGATGAAATTGCTGGGTAATTGTAAAAAATGTGGTGAGTAATCGAAGCTGTCTGTCCAATTGGGGTCACACGAACCCACTGAAGGCCCTTCCGTGCCCTCCCCCTAAAGGTTTCCATGGTCAATACTACTGGCATTGCATTGAAAATGTGATGCCTCCACAGATGCCCTGTATACATATAATTAGTCATTGGGCATGGACAACTTGAAATTCATGGAAATTACTCTATTCACGTCATCAATATCCCTGGTATGGTACAATAATATGTGCATAACAAACTGTATTTTATGGAGTGAAAGCATAGCCGCCATTGCCTTTCTCGCTCAATAACAGTTGCGGTGTGGCGATTCCCTAGGCTCAGGTGGCGTTGCATCCCCTCACGTGCCCAGACATCCGCCGAACACGTTCGGCAGGTGAACCTCCCAGTCGCCTGGACGTTCTCCATTTCCCATTTGCCGCAACTACACCAATATGAACCTGCTAAACTGTTTGAAAGCGGGTTATGGGCTCTGCTCTGCATGCAAAAGATTAGCATTGGCGTTAAGATACATTATAGAGCCCACTACGGCCACTTAGATCCTGGTTAGTGTACCACAGGCACGAAATAATAGTTGTACCCAGCTGCCCAGGCCCTCAGCCACCATAAATGCCCCTCCTTTGAGAGGGGTTATGCCAAACCCGCAATACGTCGCACTTTTTGACCAACCGGCAACTACCGGTGTGCCATGTTTCGCTCCAGTGGCACACGGCTACACGGCGCGGACTTAGAATTAGTGGGGGTCAGAGTGGCCGGTTCTCGGCCGGTTCTGACACTCGGTCCTGAGGTCGGTCCTGGGGGCACAGAATCGTCGGTTCTCCAGAACCGACCGGATTGTAGTTACGGCTCCAGAGCCGTAACTGCACACCAGAACCAACTCCCGCGCGTGTCAGTTTGTAGTCTGTTTATAGTCGTTTATAGTCACTTTGTAGTCAATTGTAGTCTGTATTCAATTGTTTTGTAGTCTCAATTCAAATATGTTACACAAGCTCGAATAACAACTACAAACTCCATATACAGTAGCCCAGACTAAATTTACCGCAACTAGACGGCATCGGTGTCACTATACGCTACAACGGTCGACTCCTCTCCGGTGCTACGTACTGCTGTCCAGCTGTCCATGGCGGGTCGGAAGCGTAAACCAGCAACCGAGCCTACCAGTAGTGCAGGTGAAGGCGCCAAGAAACCTGTCAAGGAAAAGAAGAAAAAGAACGGGAATCCACGGAAACCCAAGAAACCTGCTGAGGCCGAGGAAGATGCACCCGAAGACGAGGCATCGTCAAAGCTCAAGATCAGGTATGCCTGAGAAGAACTCGTCTCGCCGCTATCGAATCTGATC
>NW_006920415.1:1490812-1498005 GCF_000344685.1 Gloeophyllum trabeum ATCC 11539 | reverse complement strand
CCATTTCCCATTTGCCGCAACTACACCAATATGAACCTGCTAAACTGTTTGAAAGCGGGTTATGGGCTCTGCTCTGCATGCAAAAGATTAGCATTGGCGTTAAGATACATTATAGAGCCCACTACGGCCACTTAGATCCTGGTTAGTGTACCACAGGCACGAAATAATAGTTGTACCCAGCTGCCCAGGCCCTCAGCCACCATAAATGCCCCTCCTTTGAGAGGGGTTATGCCAAACCCGCAATACGTCGCACTTTTTGACCAACCGGCAACTACCGGTGTGCCATGTTTCGCTCCAGTGGCACACGGCTACACGGCGCGGACTTAGAATTAGTGGGGGTCAGAGTGGCCGGTTCTCGGCCGGTTCTGACACTCGGTCCTGAGGTCGGTCCTGGGGGCACAGAATCGTCGGTTCTCCAGAACCGACCGGATTGTAGTTACGGCTCCAGAGCCGTAACTGCACACCAGAACCAACTCCCGCGCGTGTCAGTTTGTAGTCTGTTTATAGTCGTTTATAGTCACTTTGTAGTCAATTGTAGTCTGTATTCAATTGTTTTGTAGTCTCAATTCAAATATGTTACACAAGCTCGAATAACAACTACAAACTCCATATACAGTAGCCCAGACTAAATTTACCGCAACTAGACGGCATCGGTGTCACTATACGCTACAACGGTCGACTCCTCTCCGGTGCTACGTACTGCTGTCCAGCTGTCCATGGCGGGTCGGAAGCGTAAACCAGCAACCGAGCCTACCAGTAGTGCAGGTGAAGGCGCCAAGAAACCTGTCAAGGAAAAGAAGAAAAAGAACGGGAATCCACGGAAACCCAAGAAACCTGCTGAGGCCGAGGAAGATGCACCCGAAGACGAGGCATCGTCAAAGCTCAAGATCAGGTATGCCTGAGAAGAACTCGTCTCGCCGCTATCGAATCTGATCAGCTAGGTTAGATGGGAAGACGAGAACCATAAGCTTACTTGGTCACTCATCACCGCCATCACCGATGACTCCGAGATCAGGCAGGGTCTTTTCCCAGCTCCGGGTGCTAACATCTCGACCAGCCAAGGCGGTGGTAAGCCTAAGGCCGACCACTACTGGGTGCTATGCGTAGCTCTCTTCTCCGAGCACGAGGACTATCGGGACCATTTTGCTCGAGTCAACCGGGGAAGCGCCACCTCAACCAAGGATCGCACCCTATGGGGTGATAAGATCAAGAATCGGCTGAGGAAGATGGCTACGCAGGTGCGAGAGATCAGAGATCAGATGGGAGAAACAGGTGAAGGCATCGAGCGGAAGGATGACTTGTGGGAAGAATCGGAGCAAGCTAACAAGTGGCGTACGTACATCTTCAAACTGTTCACATCGTCGCACACCTCATAAGGGCGCGTTGCAGAGCTGCATGAGAGCGAGTGTCCGTGGTACTGGGACATGAAGGCCCTGATCGGTCAGCGTCCCAATCTGACTCCGACGGGACTCGGCAATTCAGCATCTACCATTGATCTTGATGGGAACTCCGCTGCAGTGCCGTCTGACAGTGAACGCGATGAGGCCGAAGACGCGGATGGCGAGTCCGGCGAGAGCGAGTCCAAGAAGTCTGGCAACATGTCCAAAGCTGTGCGCGAGAAGGCTGCCTCGCGTAGGGAGAAGAAGAAGACGCCGGCACGTCCAGGTACTTCCGTACCTGCACCTGCACCTGCCGTACAAAACAAGAAGTTCAAGCCCGATTTCCAAGAGGTCGCGAAGGCCGAGGAGCTTACTTGTCAGCGTGAGCTTGAGCTGCAGATTGAACAGACGAAGCTTAGTCTTGAAAAGACAAAGGCAAATCTGGAGCTCCGGAAAGAGAAGACCAAGATCAAGGGGGACTTGGCTCGACTGAGGATGGAGCAGGAGCATCAGCGGAAGATGATGAAGTACGCTCGTGTGCCAGGTCCTGCGCCGCTCTTCCAGCCTGGGATCACCCATCCGGCCTCGACAACATCAGTGTCTCCCAGCTTGGGTGGTCTCTCGTTCGACACACTCATGATGGGTGGTGGTCAGGCTGGTGTCGGTCCGCAGAACCATCAGGGTTTTGCGCTTGCTTCTACTCGTGCAAGTACACCTTACTCCTCTGATGGCTATGAGCTGGCGTCTGCCTCAATGGATGCCGCTTTCGGCCGCTCAAGTTCTGAGGATCCGTTTACAGGGGAACAGCAAAACGAGAACAGGATGCATTCGGCGTTATTCTAGTGGATGTGACTCGGATTGTGGTAAAATATTTCTTTATGAAATTTATTTTACTAGTAATATGAAATGTAGGTCTAGGGTAATTGCAGGTTATGCTATGTTCTCTAGTTTACCTTATATCTTTCATGTCAAGTAACTAGTCTCTGTCTCGTCGAGCCCGCTGTCGAGCCCGCTTGTCTTTTGCACGAAATAGAGCACCCTTCAGTTCTTCACGACGAGCTTTTGCAGCCTGTAAACGTGTTCCACCTCTCCGCTGCGGGGTGCGCAAGGCATTTGCCTCGGAATCTGATGATGACGACAGGCCCTCTGCGATAAACGGGTCCTGCTCAACTTCATCGTCACAGGCTCGCTCCTCCTGCTCTGATCTGAGAGCAAAGGCATGCAGACCAATGCATGCCACTACCCAGTAAGTTGCAAACTTGTGAGATGCCTCATCACTGATGCTGACACGTAATCCCTTAAGGGAGTGAAAACGACCTTTGAGATAGCCAATGGCATGTTCTGACCGTATCCGCACCATGGATACGTGTTTGTTGAACTCTTCGTTCTCGGGGATATCTCGTTCTGGCCGTTTATAGGGTGCAACAACCCAGGTCTTTATCTATTCAGGTTTTAGATCCTTCACAAGCAAGGTGGTAGTGACAGACGAACCGGATAGGCAGAATCGGCCCATATAAACTCATCCTCCTCAAATACTGAGTCATGCTCCTGCGCAATACGTGTCGCTTCCCATGCGGTCGAGTCGTGTGTGCTGCCAGTGTAACCGTATCCGAAGTCAATGATCTGCAGGTTCGGCAAGGAAACGATCTTCAACAGGTGAGTAGCAGTACGTTTATTAACAGCAAATCTAACATACCTGGATGTTCAGAGAGTAATTACTCTTCCGATCAAAATAACTCTCTCCGAACCAGTATGGCCGCTCGAAGAGTGGGACAAGCGTGCCGTCCACCAGGCACCAGCCATCACGCCAAGCTCGACACGAATGGGATTCAACCCAGCGTTTCGCTGCCTCCTTCTCCTCGGGTGTTGGATAACGCACTGCTTCCCCCATGAAATCCGGACGTAGGATTGCTGTCATGACACATCGAGTGACAAGCCCCACAGTCCCTTTGGCAACTCCTGACCAATTAGCAACCTGCTGCAACCCAGCGGAATTGCCATCGTGCCCGAATCGGTAGAGCGTGATAGCCACCTGCTGCTCGACATGCATTTGTTCGTTATCCGAGTTATTGTGAAATACAGGGTCTTTCTCAAGAGCAGTTACGATTCTGTCGAAGTGTGAGGGGATACACGTAAGTTTTCACGGAATTTGTCAGGCCGTGCTGTCTTCAGGACATCCAGGACGTGGCTAAGAAAGCCAGGTGCCCGAGGAAGCTTGTCGCGTGGTTGTTCATAGCGCTGTTCGTACAAGGCATCTATAGCATGCCGAACGTATCAGCCAAGGCGGGAAAGCGGCATAGGATGTGGTTGTGCTCCCTGCTCATTGTCATCGTTCTCGTCCGAGTCTTCATCGTCACCTTCCATTCCGGAGTCATCTGAGCTGGAGAAGTGGAAGTCCATCTCATCACTGTCCTCAGACGATGTCAAGGAAGCAAGAGATGGAATACTACTGGAGTCATCAGATGAGCTTGAACCCAACGAGTTTTCTTGGAGACGGTCATAGCGCCAGCCCTCTCCCAAGATCTCATTCCAGCTGTCCGAGGCTGAAGTTGTCTCAGAATCCGATGCAGGACTATCCTCCGAGAGACTATAGAGTTCATTTCCAAGGAAAAGGTCCAGAGCGCTGCCAGAATCCGATGAATTGCTGGACACAGTCACTTTCTGACCATTCGGCGCTGCACGAAGTAGTGCACGTCTAGCGAGGCGTTTATAGTGAGCTTTTCTGGCCTTCTGATACTTCATATAACTCCGTATGAGTCTTTTTGCTCGGGCAAGGCGGGGAAGCAGTCGGTTCATAGCGGTAGACTGGACAGTGTATGATAACTAGAGAGACTACTAGTCTACTGGTCGACTACAGATGACTATCGATGATGGAAAACCGAAGTCAGAACCGGCTACCAAAACCGATGTGGTCAGAGTGCAGTCCGGTTCTGCGCCGGTTTTGGGTCCTAGGACCGACACAGGACCGGACGTCAGAACCGGTGCAGAACCGGCCACTCTGACCCTGCCTATTATTCCCACTACCTTGGGTAGTGGGTTTTGAGTGCGAGTCTGTAAGCTTGCCTCTTGTGCGCTCTAGTTGTAAGCAGATAGAAAACACGAGAAATCAAATGTTCCAACCCACTCAATGTGTATATGATTTCTCGTGGGTTGGGGGGATACTTTGGTTCTGCCCGAGTCCCGCTGGGTCATGTGACCACTTGAGGGCAGGCCTCGATGCACACAACGAACTGACTGAATTTGCGGAGATGAGACGCATCGAGGAGGACAGAACCGAAGTCCGAGCGCTGGAACAGTTCCCGTCAGACACTGCAGTCTCAAAAACTGACCCTCCAACCCAGAGCGAAGCTCTAACGCAAGGTTTTCGAGACCTTTTGCGAAAACTACCCCACCCAGAGCTTCGCGATGGACACTCGACCTACATGACAATATCAAATGCATTGTACAATATGTTAAGCTATACATTAGTGACCGGTAGTCCATTGCATACACGGAAGTGCTCTAGTCCATTGTTGGCAGCTTGAGAATGGGTGTAAGAACGTGATACGAAAAGCGGGAGAATTGATTCTATCTTGTGCCAATATAACATGAAAGCCATCAACTTCCACCGGCCCTGCACAGTCACCACTTCCGGTGATATGCCCTCTAGTAGCATCTCCTTCGTCCCACCGATCCGGAAGCTGTGCCCGAAGATGTCCTGTAATCCGGCTGTCGTCCAAATAGAGCGGCAGTGAATAAGGAACCAATCCTTGACCTTGTGCACCCACGAGCCAGCGGACGTTTCGAATGCAAATAAGGGGGCTGTCGTGGGAACATTACGGTTGGCATGAAGATGTTGGCGCATGGCAAACCATGGATCAGTGTCCCCCGGGCAGTGAGTGATATGTCCGCACCCTCGTGCTGTGTGGTCTTGGTCCATGGTATGTGAAAATGAACGGACCGTACATTCCCTGGTAACGTTTGCCAACGAATGGAGGTACCGCGCGCTACGTGCTTGATAGCATCGAAGCTGTTTCTACTGGGAACTGTTAACTCCCCCAGCCGACAGCAACCACGAAAGGCCGTACAGGCGCACACCCACACAGCGGCATCAAACGAGTTCATTACAGCGAGTTTCATAAATATGCAGAATCACTTCAATTTTGCTCTTGATGAAATGGCTTCACGTGTTGACATAGTGTTGCCCGATTAGGGCGAGGAATTGCCTGAAGGGGCAGGGAGACGTATCATACGTCCCGCGGATGTCTCGGACTACAAGTCTTCAGGCAGTCTTGGGCATTTCCCTGTCATCGGGAGGGATTAATGACATCAGTGGATAAAGATCGTATAGACATCGAAGGCATTCAGGAGACCGGCCTCGTGCAAGGTGGGCAAAAGAAAAGTTGCGGTGATTCTGCATATTTATGAAACTCGCTGTAAGTCAAGTCCCCGCCAGAGTGCCCACATATGCTCCACCGTCACCGGCGGTCTCTTGACCCGCTTCACAGAATCCGGAACCATCTTGCGCACCCCTTTGAGAGTTTGTTTGAGTAGTTCATTACCATACCATGGTGCGCCATTTATCTTGTGCCAATAGTGTAGGCCTTGGAGCCAATTTTGAGCCGCTGAGTCACTGCGAAGGCCCGCTGCACGTTCGGCAATAAATATTGATAATAATTCTTCTGAAGCCGGCATGCGTGAATTTTCATCTATGTTGTGATTGTCGCAGAACTGAGCAAAGCGAAGCAGGCCAGAGCTGTACTCTTGTCTAGTGGAGATGTCGAGAGATGCTAAGAGAGTGTTGAAGAGCTTATTAACTGAAGAGGAGTCTACTGAATTGCATAGTCGCTGATCTCGGGACTCCGTGAAGGGCGTGTACCAGCAACGAAGTCTATCGGAAGCCGCGACGAGAGGACGATATGGAGATGGATTGATGTGACAGTCAGGACGGGGTTTTTGGGCTGTTTTTCTTTTGACCTGCAAATCCGTGCGACAGGTCCTGAAACGAAAGCCCCCCATCGAGGGATGTTCGGGATCCAGATTTGAGGTCACAGCGGCACAAGCGACCACCAGTTGAAAGATGGCACTATTCATGATGAAACAAATACGGACTAAGTTCGCCAGGTATAGCGAACAATGAGCAAATATGAAGCGAATTGGGCCCCAACTCACTGCGAGAGATGGGATCTGCCAGATTGTCCTCGGACTTCACGTACTCGAACATGAGGGAGATATTACGGGCCGTTGATATGCACTGACACACAACAATCACCAAGGACCAAAGGAAATAAACCTAAACCCCGTGATATGGGTGAAGGCGGTCCGAGACAACTGAAGGGTATTTAATAGTTCGAGGGGGAAAGGAGGAGTAAGACGCCGTAGGGTAGTCCGTAGGAAGACCTAGAAAAATAAAACAAAAACCTTGACGCCTGAAACAAACACTAAGGGACGCTCCGGAGTATTTATCTCCGGAAAATCGCAAACAAAGTCGCAAACCACGGACCGAGTGTAGGTCCGGGCCCACGGTAGTAGAAAATGCTAGAAAGACTTGTTTAATTTTATCTCGCTATGTGAGACTCACCGGAGCTAAATGAATCGATGGCGGAGATAATTCACTCGACGAGTCAGGCCTATTGGCAAAGCTAGGATCGGTTATAATTCGCTAAGTTCGACGCTTTTCGAACTTCTCGGGTCGCTGAGATCGTAACGCTAATTCTCTGAGATGGTGAAGTCGAAACTTGTTTTTTCTGTATGCTACTTTGTACAATTTATACTACAGGAATGGCTTTGCGACCGTCCGGAGATAAATAACAAATAAACGCCGCTACCCACAGG
>NW_006920415.1:1479697-1488850 GCF_000344685.1 Gloeophyllum trabeum ATCC 11539 | reverse complement strand
CTCCCACTTGCTCTTTCCAGCCCCTAGAGGTCGCCTCGATGCTCCGCCACCTGATCCAAGCGGTCCCATCACTCCGAGCGACGCGCCGGTCACGTGCTAATTACCTCCGGCCGCTTGCTGACTGATGCTGACCTCATGGTGACTCGTATACGTCCGCACCTTCGGTATCTTGACGGAAATGAGGGGGAGTGAGTGCTGGAGGGTGGGCATGAGGACGACGCCCCTCGATAGAAGTTCCCACGGGCCCCGGAGCTAATTCATCTAGACGTTGCATTGGTTAAGTCGCTCCGGAGCTCCTGTTCGCGGAGATAAATCGTGGAATGGGTCCGTGTACACCTCAAGGATGTTAGGAAGTCCGGAGCTAAAACGGAGCAAGTCTTTAGAGCCCATAGAAGCCTAGAGGCATGTGAGTGCTGTGTCGAATAAGCTCCGGAGGGCTTGTACGATGCGCTGAGTCCGCATTTTTGGGAGTCAGACGATCCTGAGGCTTATCACCGTCATGATCATGACGGTCCGCTGAATTGATACGTTTACTGCGACATTGCGACTACGACCCTTGTCGAACGCACCTATGATCCCTTGATTGTCAGAGCGCACCAGCACGTTGACATCTTCGTAGCCTTTAAGTTCCAGAAGTCGGACTAGGAACTCAACTGTGAGACCTTCGAGCCAGCCAATATCGTGACCGCTTCCCTGCGGTACATTCCAGTTTTGCTTCAAGCACCAGGCGTCCCAGTGTCGCGTACCCCATATTACTCCAATGCCCCAATCTGTCGAGGCATCCACCCATATGCCTAAGTAAGTCACCGGCCCCCGGGGCTTCAAGGATCGGACCGCGTCGTCCTGTACTAGACGCTGCTGCCACCACGTTAGGTCCGTCAACATGCGATGAGATGGGCATCGAGGAGCATAAGGGTTATCTGTGAACTCGGAGGCGAAGGCATTCAATGACGGCAGGTGAGCACGTCCTTCGCAATATATGAATGTTACGTGTGATAGTGTCCCGATCATCTTCTGCACTTCTCGTAAGTGGACACAGCCTTGACTCCAAGTAATCCTAGCCGTCTTGACCTGTCCTCGTACTTTGTCGAGTTTTGCGGGTATCATGCGAGCCGTCTTCGCCTGTAGTTCCCAGCTGAATCCAACATAATCAAATGTCGGTGCGAAATCCTGTCCCTTCTCTTCGTTCCAAGGAAACTGAAGAGGAGCCGTAACATTGAATATTGTCTGCCTATTGTATGCGAAGCTGTAGGGTAGCATTCTTCCATCTGGTTGCTGACCACTGGCAATGGGAAAACGAAATATCGTAATATCATCGACCCACTTCAATGTAGGCCCAATCCTCTTAACTTCAAGGATATCCATTGTCACATCCACGGTCTCTCCTAATAGACCGTGTGCTGACGAGAGACCAAAAGGAACACAGTGGTCTATATGGTGGTTGTCTCCGAATCAAACAATAATGAATATCTTGTGTGATGGCTTGACTGGTATGGTGCAGTACGCGCTAGCAATATCGAACGTTGCTGCCTCTGCTCCCAGCGGGGCATTGGCACACTGTATCCACCCGGTCAGGGTATGTCCATATCTGTCTTATGCAGAACAACAGAGGGCACTCTGCCCCATCCACGAGCTGGACAACACGGAGGGTCTCAGACCCCACCTCTGACTGAGGCCGTACACAGAGGGTTTGCCACCCCGTCCCCTCCAGGGACAACAACCGTACACGTCGTCATCACAGAGCTCGTCAAACCCGAAAGAGTGACAGCCGTGACCCGTTGTTATTTGACATCTCAGTCCAAACACGGTGCCGCCCTCTGATCCGAAGATCACAGACCCGATAGGTCTAAGTCATGGTGCACGGTTGTGAAATTGAAGGTGGATAAAAAAGCACGAAAGTGCGTTCGAAGATGGCGAGATATTGTAATAGGTAAATTGAAAAGATAGACTCACCACTTCAGCGCAATCTGCTGCCGTAGAGAAGCGCGTGATGAAGTCCTTCGGGTCGATGTAACTGTTGACTGAGGGCTGTTGTACTGTTGCTGCTGAAAGATTCCTACACACTCGGACCTTATCCTCTTCACCGTCGGCACCCGGACGCACTGTGCAAACCAGCGGCGACACCACAAAGGGACCTCCGCACATCCGTTCGCATTCCTCTCTCGTCATCGCCTGTGACATCCGCCCTGCTTGTACTTCCTTGTCAATGTAGTTCCTGACGTGTTGAGCATACTGAGTGCAGTTTTTTGAATTTTCATGAATAATTGTCTCTCGCGGTGGAGAGAAGTCACCAAGAGGAAAGCCATTGACTAGTTTCGTGGCAAGATCTGGGTATCATTCAAGTAAGCCGCACTCTGTCAAAAGCCGGTGAAAAGCGGCCGCGTCATAAGGCGTCTGGTGGTGGTAAAGCGAGTTCTGATCAGAGGCAAACGGTGATAGGCACTAACACACGACAACACCAAAGACCAAAAAGAAATAAAACCTAAAACACCTAGCAGTATGGGTGTAGGCGGTCTAAGGCGATTGAAGGGTAATATTTAAGTTCGAAGGGAGGGGGAGAAGTTAGACGCCGTAGGGTAGCCCGTAGGGAAACCTAAAACAAACAAAATCTTGAGGCCTGAAACAAACAGTATAGTGATTCTCCGGAGTATTTATCTCCGAAGTTCGCCAGTAGCCCGGGTGGGGAGTTCCACTGAACCTGAACAATAGTCTCGTGCCTACAGATGCTTGGTGAATTTTATACTTTAAATCCGGAGCTTACTTGGATCGATATGCGATGGCGGAGTTATCTAGTTTCGACGAGTCAGGCCTATTGGCAAAGCTAGGATTGATTGTAGATGCTAAGTCCGACGCGAAGGGACTCCGAGGGTCGCTGAGACGATAATTCTGGTACGCTGAGAGGGTGAAGTACAAAACTTGGATTTTCCACTACGCTCCATACATTTTTATGCTATTGGAATGGTTTTGCGTCCGCCCGGAGTTAAATAACAAATATGCTCCGCATCCCACACAATTACTCAGCCTTTGCCCACTGCTATACCATGTCCCATATGATCCTGCCGTGTTTCCACGTGCTCGTCCTAGGTCCTAGAGGTAGCCTCGACGCGTCAATGCTCGCTTGAAGTGCCTCATCACACGGTACTGCAGGCTGATCACGTGCGGATTAGCTCCGGCCGCTTGCTGACTGATACGTTCCGTCCGGCCGTCGATTTATGTCCGCTGACTCAGTCGCTTTGACGGAAACGAAGGGGAGTGATGACTGGGGAGTGGTAATACCAATGACTCACTGCGACGCGGGCCTCCGCCGTTCCCGGAGATAATTAGTCACAAAGGTATTCTTCCGGGTGACTTCAGAGCGTCTGGCTGCGGAGCTAAATCATTTTGGTGATCTGCGCCTGCCTTGAGGACGTTAGAAGGTCCGGAATTAAATCCAGAACCCTTCGTCGGTTACTTGTCGCGTAAGAGGTTCGACAGGTGGTGTCGAATAAACTTTGGAGGGGATGTATGGTGTGTCAAATTCGCAATTTTGGGGGTCAGAAGATCGCTGGGGCTTATCAACGGATGCGGCGCAGTCTCGACTGAGGGCGATATGGTTTGGACAGCCGCAGAAGGCACAGATATGGCGGATTTCCGATCCGTGGTTGGTGCAAGTAGTGAACCCTGCTCTCGCTCCGGAAGTGTTCCATGCGGTACAGACGCTGTCACCGGATTTGATTGAGACCAGCCGCCTCGAGTTCGTGTTCCAGCGACAATATACTGGTCCACCTCCGGGGTAATATCCGTTCGTGCAGTCACTGGCTCTATGGCCAGATCACGAGCAGGCCAGACAGACGAAAGCCTTTTTGGGTCTCTCGTCACGAAATGAACGATAGCTGGGACGAATCCTGGCGGTTTTTGGAGATGAAGTGTCTGATGCTGAAGTGACCTGGTTGGGTGGCTGACGACAAGATGGTTCGTACCAGTGGAGTCGGTCCCGTTCCTCCTGCATCCCCTTCAAAGCATCCTTTACTTGCTGGTTGGAGTCATCTAGCTTCATCTGGTCATATTTTGTCCGGTAGCGCTTAGCATTGAAAACGAAGGGTTGCCACACATAGAGTTGACGCAAGTCGATGTCCATCTTCAATAGAATTCTGAAATCGGTGATGAATGTGGGTTGACCAGTGAACCAGGTCCGATGCTTGTCCCAGCGCTCTGCTTGCTCCACCTGGCCCGCATCGAGATAGAACGCGACTTGATTTTCCATCGCCTCCCGCCATTCTTCGGATGTGAGCGCACCTTCGTCCTGGTACTTGGCTACATCGAGAAGCTGCTTCTTCCGAGATTTCTCCCCGAGGCCCGTTCTCAGTGGTACATTATTGTTCTGACGTAGCATTTCCTGATGAGTCGTGTTAAGATACATTGAAAGGGGAATATATTCACCAAGATTTGCTAGTTTCTTCAGACGCGGGTGCCAGCCAGTGATCTCATTCATTTCGATGTTGATGTCCTCTTCTACAATCGGCTTTCTCCTCTTATTCATCGGCACATCGCTTTCCGAGCTGCTGGAACTGGAGGACAATAATGACCGTGAGCACCGTTTCTTCCCGAAGATCTTCTTCATTATCTTGCTCTCAGCTTTCTTCCGACTCCTTGGAGAGGGGGCCTTTAGCATTCTCGACAGTAGATATTCAGGCTGATTATCAGGGGTGGAAGAATGACTTGATTCAGATTCAGAGAGCTTGATAAGATCAGCTTCGTCCTCGGATACTTCTTGTTTGCCCTGACCGCGCCGAAGCTCTCCGAGTCTAATTTCCTCCGCAGTCGTAGCCTTCATTGTCTTCCTCATACTACGGGGGTATTTCGATCCATCTGGCTTAAGGCCCTTTCTGAGATTTTCTGCCATTTGGGCAGGAGATATGACGGGCGGATTATTGTTGACAATATTATGCCCGTTGGTGCCAGCAGGGATTCCAGAAGACATATTGATACTATGCAATCCCGATTGCCGCGACAGCCTAATGAAAAATTCGCCTAGAGGGGAATGCAAAGGGACGACAACACGTACGTGTCGTCCAATGCACAGTGGGCATCTAGACGCCCACGTGTCTGCTTACTCAGCTTTCTCGTGGCAAGCACTCCCACGCAGCATCCGCTCGCAAGCTTGCTCATGCTGCGTGTACTATCAACTTGCCCGCCATTTTTGCAAGATCTGTCAAAGATCTGACCTACCCTAAACAAATGACATATGCAATTCCCATGATTAGACTTGCCTTCGCATACACTCTGTGCCCACCGCAAGATATACTGTCACGGTATGTACTCGACAAAATGGAGCATGAGTCAAAATAATGTATTGTTGCACATCAAGGGTCTGCTTGGCAACCGGAGGTTGGATCAGGTAGATCTCGGAGGTATGGCGAGGCCGGACTTACAATGTCCTGAATCATATTTCTCGCTCAGGCTTTTACCGCAATGAAGTACAGAGACCTTGAATTCTATAAATTGAAAGCTCACCCAGCATATGAATAAATGAGTTCATGGCCAAGGTAGCGGGTCCTGCCACACAAGTGTGGCCTTACAGCCTTATCTCGCATCCCTTGCAGCTAGACTCCAGTCCATGCATAGAACTATACTTTGCATCCCACTTACATATCGAAGTAAACAATCAGTACTAAATTCCATCTCAATTAGAGCATATTCGGTGTGGTAATTACTATGGGTGGAGCTCCCAAGTAAGGGAATTTTGATGGATTTGAGCGACCCCATTGGCCCCACGCTGTGGTAATTACCACAGCGAATATGCTCTATTCACTGCAGCAGCTACATGCTGTGAACTGCACTCCACAGCAGCTACAGGCTGTGAACTTTGCACACCAAATCAAGGAGGAGCTAAATATCTCTTGTATACGTCAAAGATTCGAAATAATTACTTTAAATTATATCCATTGGGACATGCATCCTGTGCAGTCCGGGAGATGGGATGTCTCCCGGACTGTGCAGGATGGCAATAAGTGTTCAGCTGGCTAGCCAAACCACCTCTCTCTGGCTGCATTTGTGCAAGCACCTATATGATAATTAATTCATCCCATCCCGCAAAGGAGGGGTAAGATGCCGGAGCTTCCCGAGTACTGTGACTACTGACCAAATTACCGTCACAACAGTCAGTTGGTCATTCCCACGGTATTAACGTAGTATTCACGTAGTCACTGACAACCCCGTCAGCCACCGTCCGCTTAGTCAGCCTCGGGCGGCGACATTTGTGCCAGCCGTCCTATAGCGTTCTCCTCCCGTCTTTGCTATTGCGCCCCCGCGTACACTGGGTACAATACCCATATTGAGCCACTGAGAAAGTGTGAAAGGAACCAGACAAAGATCAAATTTTGTTCATAGTGTTGCCTTGCAAAACAAATGAAAGTTCAATGAACAGTGCTGAACAAAGATCATATCCTGTGTCACAATCAGATTTTTGCGCAGTCAAAAGTAGTATTATTCTAATTCATTTCACTGACTGTGCAATGAACAATCATGAAAAAAGTTTGACCTTTGACCGGTTATTTTCAAAGTTTTGTGCATGCTCAATATGGGTGATGTACCCAGTGGTAAACACAACCAAATATTACCTTTTCGAGAAGAATATCATGTGACCTTCGACCCCTCCGGTCGCGTCACTAAAAATAACTGGATCCAGCCGTATTAAGTAAACGCCGATTACATTGCCATCATAGTATTTTGATGTGTAAGGTTTGCATTGCTTCGTTAGTATAGTGGCTATGTGACATGTATTGAGTGCTGGACGTCTGGAGCTCAATTCCTAGTTGTGCCACATTTTTTTATTTGTGCTTTAGGGTTAGGGTTTATTAACTTTCCTTACTGTTGGATTTTATATATACCTTGTCAGCCACATGTATCACAGCTATATAGAATTTCAATGAAAACTTATTTTGCCCCATCTATATGACCCTCTTAGTCCAGACTTGAAGATACTCTCACTGGCCGGCCACGCGCTCGGCGGGAAGCCCGCGTTTGCCGGCATCACGTGACATTCTTCTCGATATGGTATATTTGTACGTATTTGCACGGGGGCGCAGTAAAGCTACCTTTCTCCTCCTCTTGTTCGTTCTGTATCCGGTAATAAATTAAAAATAGATTTGTATTACATAACACTGCACGTGCGCCCTAGCAAAGGAGGAGCGAGTGGGGATGGGCAAGTCCGCTCGTGAGAGCGTACTCTTACATAAGCAATTTGTGGCGCCAAAAGTGACCAAGCCTCACTGGCTGCCTTCGTAGGAATGTTGTGTAATGTAGAGTGTTCTATATACTATATATTGTCTGGCATAATATCTCTCAGTTTTTCCAAAGTAGTCTACGGTGTTTTTGAGCGAGCTTAACCCTTTTATGCTCAGGAATATCGAGTGAGCGTGCTACTGAATGCAATCCTCCCAATAAGTTACGGGACGCAAGTCACGTGCCCCTTTCCACGCATTCGGCACGTGCATCGAAGGTGCCACAACCGCGTCCGACCGCAAATTGAGAGGCGAAAGGCTATTTCAAGGGGCTCCCCATGTGCTATAGGTGGCCTACTGCTTTGTATATGCAGTAATAATGTCAGAAATTTGATATCATGATTATGTCTTATACTATTTATAGCTGCCACTCCAAGTATGCACTACTTAAAGTCTAATAGGGGAGCAGGGTCTTTCATCACTCAGGAAAGAGGCTTTAATAAAGCAAACTTAGTAGGCAAGCTCATATTTATGCCTTGCTGGTGCCAGGGTTCAGACTTCAAATGGTTGAATGTGCGCCACGTAGCAGTGGATGCTCATTAGACAATGGAATTCCCGGGTGAAAGCATTACCTGATGACAACATTAATATTTAGAGTTTGAGCTGGCAGAGCGTCAAAACAGCATCTAAAAGCAGGAGACCACGAGCACAAGCCGAAAGGAGGATCAAAAGGCACCAACAAGGTTTGAACCCACAATATATTACAATTCTGCTTCTACGAGACGAACGCGCAACCATTACACTACGAACTCAACACAGGCACAAGTAACAACGCATATATGTCGCCCAACTACCCTTGCAGAAACCGGCTATCACCGGCCCGCGCAGCGCACGTGATATGCGTCCCATAATTTATTGGGAGGATTGCATTGAGTGAGCGTGCTCTGTCTGTCACGTTGTCACATTTGGTCACAGCGCGCGTCCTATGGTTTTGGGCCGACGCGTGACGGGAAGGAGATCACATTTACAGCGTCAAACACACCTTTTGTGCCAAACTCAATGAATAAAGGTTATTCCTTTCTCATATATATAGTGAACTAGCAGAAAAGAACACCAGTAGAAGCCAGATATACTATGCATGGCTGCCAAAATCTGCCCCTGCAGAGGTGTGTCCCTGATATATTCCTGTGCCTTTCTGCTACTTCGGTAGAGATTCATCTTAGAAAGAATTTGGCACCAAATTCTTGTGAGAAAACGTGACATGGAACAATCTACATTGAACGCCTTTTTCTGGTCAACACAAAAAGTGTTTTGGCCTTGGGTACAAACATGTACAAACATACGGGCGCGAGTCAACACTTGCCCATCCCCAGAGCGAGAACGCTAAGGACGGATGGTTTAGGAGCCTGACATCCTCCCTGATTACAGGTATCGTTACAAGAAGTTCGTCAAGCCCTTGGGGGCGCACCCTTGTCTATCATCTGTGACCGTAAGTAGCTAGTACCGTGTCCCGAACTCAGACATGCTGACTGTCATGCATGATATTGTACAACTTCGTTTCGACCCATGATGCATAAAGCAATGTATACACGATGCAACACGAACTCAATCCTGTCCCTGCCCACACTGCTGCCCAAGCCCCTGCTTCGGCTTATCCGTCCCGACCGGGAAGCAGCTCCCGGTCCCCTGCGTGAACGTCTCCACGCAGATCGGCGTGCCGAACGGCGTCTGCACGACGAATGACGCGCGCGCACTCCCCGCCTTCTTGCGCAGGGCGATGCTTATCGCGCACATGTTCTTTATGTCGGTGTCGTCGTAGAAGCCGTCGTCCCAGACCGTCTTCAGAGGCTGTGTGCATTGGACAGATCAGCGCCGTGCAAGGAATCGCGGGGAAGACGACTTACAGGGAACTGCAGGATGTGCGTCTTCGCGTTCTGCGTGGTTGGCGTCT
>NW_006920415.1:1467677-1479321 GCF_000344685.1 Gloeophyllum trabeum ATCC 11539 | reverse complement strand
GGTATCGTTACAAGAAGTTCGTCAAGCCCTTGGGGGCGCACCCTTGTCTATCATCTGTGACCGTAAGTAGCTAGTACCGTGTCCCGAACTCAGACATGCTGACTGTCATGCATGATATTGTACAACTTCGTTTCGACCCATGATGCATAAAGCAATGTATACACGATGCAACACGAACTCAATCCTGTCCCTGCCCACACTGCTGCCCAAGCCCCTGCTTCGGCTTATCCGTCCCGACCGGGAAGCAGCTCCCGGTCCCCTGCGTGAACGTCTCCACGCAGATCGGCGTGCCGAACGGCGTCTGCACGACGAATGACGCGCGCGCACTCCCCGCCTTCTTGCGCAGGGCGATGCTTATCGCGCACATGTTCTTTATGTCGGTGTCGTCGTAGAAGCCGTCGTCCCAGACCGTCTTCAGAGGCTGTGTGCATTGGACAGATCAGCGCCGTGCAAGGAATCGCGGGGAAGACGACTTACAGGGAACTGCAGGATGTGCGTCTTCGCGTTCTGCGTGGTTGGCGTCTGGTTCTTGTGCGTCGCGAGCCACGCAGACTTGGTGTGGCGGCCCGCGTCCGGGTTGCTCGCCTCGCCCTTCAAGACATGGCCGGAAATGTGGTTAAACTCGGATGCCACGGCCGCCGGGATCACCCCTGCAGCGCTCTTGCCATTCACCGCCTGGAAAAGCTATGACGCAAAACAAACCCCATCACCTCTCAACTTCCCTCAAGATGACTGGAGTGACTCACCCCCTGCATTTGATTCATCAGCGCACACCCCTGCTTATTCTCAGCAGTTATCTGCCCCGTGTGCTTCTTCGATTCGCACTTGAACGTCGTCTTGCTGAACCCGCACGCCGAGTTGGCGGTGCATCCAGCGCATCCCTGGAGCGCCGCGCACTTTTTTGCGGGCGTGCTGGATGTTTTCTTGGCGGATTTGGTCGAGCTATCCGCGGTGGTCTTGCCCACTGGCTTTGCGCCGGCACCCTTGGGGGCAGATGCGGCTGCGGCTGCGCTCGCGGGTTTCTTCGCTACCTTGGCCTTGGTCGTACGAGCATCGAACTGGTGGCTGGCCGCCTCCAGTTCGAACGCACCATCCGTTGTCTGAAGTCCCACTATATATAAGAGTAGTCAGCTCATGCTCTATCCTCGCACGAATGGTTGGCTTACCTTCTGATACCGGCGCGCCCTGCACGAAGACACATGCAGCAATAACTAAAGTGGTGAACAAGGCGAAGGGACGCATGATGGCGGGGTTCGTTATAAAAGAAGTACAAGAAAATCCGAATTAAAGAGAAAGGAAAGAAGGTCAGGAAGAGAAAGGACGTGAATACAATAATGACCAGGACCGACCGGCGATAGGGGCTCTCCCTCATTCCTGCTGCCCTTTATACTAAGGACAGAAGCGATCATACCGCATCTCCCATCGCCGGTTGCGAGGAACACAATCACTGCAGGTATGGAGGCAGTGGCCGGAACTTTCGGGCGAGATCATTACGCCGAGCTAGGGCCCCCCCAAGTCGATCCGCGCGAAACTTTCGAAGTGGCTACAAGGGATCCCCTGCACAAGCCTACATCAACTCGTCACTTCGCTGGTGCTGGTGCTTATTATTGCTGAGCATTTGCTGTCTATTTCCCCCGATGCAGTGGCGGCTCCTCTCATTTAGTGAAGACCGTTCAACGAGGCTCTTGTCGCGTCATGACTCATGATTGTGCCCCTCACAGTCATCGAACAGAGTTGGAATCCTGTTGCCCTTGAACGTGTAACATCTGATCCTGACCCGCATTTATCCAGTGCAGTTCGTTTATCTGCGGTGGAAGGTAACACTATGAACAAAATTTGATCTTTGTCTCCGTTCGTCTATACTTTTGCGGTGGCTCAATATCCCAATAGGTATTGCGCCCAGTGCGCCACCATCTGCCACCGGCGTTCTTGGATGCGACGCACATCACTCAATCACTTCTTGCCTTCTACTTATACTAATGGTTTAGCCCTGATCAGCGCAGATGTTGAATCGATATCAGTTTGACTGGGTAACATCGATCTTTCAGAGGGAGTGGTAACGTCCAGAACTGACACAAACCGGAGCAGAAGCATCTCGAGCATGCGTGCATTTCTTTATCAGCCCCCCTTTGAGATGTGAAGCGTAGCAACTTAAACTCCTGCCCCGCACACGTACGGCAAGGTTGTAAGCGAAAGGATTGGCCTTGTTGCTTTGCCACCTGTAGGGTATGGCCAACTTCCGTGGCCTTACACTGCGACACAAGGTAGACGAAGATGTCCTGGACCCCAAAGCTCCATGGGAGCCCTTGAAATCTATCCATTCCGCATCCCGTCCCTACATTATCACCTTCGACTCTTTTGGCGCTGCATCTAACGTCTGGTCGATAGACTCAGGCAGTCCGACGTACGTGACAAAGCTCGAACCAGCCCTCCCGGGAGAGATCTTGCCCCATAGGTCCACGGTCACGTATGCACCCGCCCACTCCATACTGGCAGTCGGGTACGACTGTCCCCCGTCTCTCAGGGATGACCGGAAAGACAGCCCCGCTGTTTTGCGGGCGTATTCAACAGATTCAGGACAGCTATTGGAAGTGACTGAGCTCTCCGGGCGGCTTGCCTTGGGCACATCCTCGATACGCTGCTCCTCGGACTATATGGCTGTAGCCATGGGAGAGCCGGCGCCCCAGATCATCGTCTTCAGGGTCGGATCCTCAGGTTTCCAAGAAGTCCTACGCGTGCCTTCCCTGACCCAGAAGGATATTTTCATCCCAGTGCAGCTCTTCGATCGGGGGGAGGACTTCACACTATTGACCTCGTCGACCTCCGTACCTTCGAGTAGCCTCACCCTCGCATTGTACTCCCGCTCGGGTGACAGCGCCCGGACGGACCTCACCGTCCCCGAGGATCGTGCCGACTGGCTCGAGCCCGGCGCAACGACGATGCTTCCGGACGGCACCACCGTGCTCCACGTCAAGGGCACGCAGTCGTCCTGCGACCACCATCCTGATTCCACGCGCAGCACTGTTTACGCCCTCGCTCCTGGTCTCGCGATATCCTGGATACGGCGTTTCGACTCCGTGGTCAAGAAAGTCACTTACCACCCTGCGCTGCAGGCGATCGTAGTCCTCAGCTCGCGGGGAAAGTTCAGCGATTCCGTAGACACATTCATCATTTCCTTTCTGAACCCTGTCAGCGGAGAGGTGATAAGGGAGGCATCATTCCGCTACCAGCCCGAGACCTACCTCACAGCGCAGTGCACTCTCACCGACGAGCTGGTCATTGTCACCAAGGCCGGAGGCCTTAGTGTTCTCCCCCTGCAAACTATCTCGGACGAAGGCTTCAAAGATAAAAGTGCAGAAGAGATGCTAATCACGCGGGCATCGCCTGTGCAGCCAGAGCCGTACAACACGAAGGCTCGCAAGGCCGGTGATAGGTGGGGATGGGTTGATCACTGTATTGTATACTCCAAAGGAGTGGTATTAATCCCCCTAAGAGGACCGGGGATATTTGTGGTGCAATGGTGATGCACGTGGTTGTCGAAAGAGCGTGGATTCCAGCTAATTACAAGATTAGTACCTGTCGAATGAGAAGATCAATATTCCCAGAACAAACAAGGATCCTCAGTGAAAGAGAGTATGATGTCGAGAGCATGGACGCAGATTCTCCTGATCACCAGATATATCCCTCTAACTTACCCGTAAGTGTTGTGATGCGAAGGTCAGGGCACAACCTCTGGGGTTCAGCACCATCCGCGATGCTGAGACAACCTTTTGCATTCGCACCGACTCCAGCTGACGTCGCGCCCTGCGTTATACTACTCAGCGACATATCATGAACTCGAGGACGGTAATGCTCCCTATCTCCATCATCCGACGACAGCGGCAGTAAGGTTATCCAGCGATGCTCAAATGATGCTGCAGCCCACTATGAGTTGTTACACTCTGGGCAGCGTTCCAACGCTCTTCTCCACGTGCCGCGAACGGGTACAGGTACAACTCGCAGGACACGAGGCTCGCGCCGAATTCTCCAAGCTTCGTGAAATGGTGGCGGAGCCGGCCAGGAGACGTGAAAAGGTTCATGGCAAGGTCTGTCAGGCCGGGCGCCGCGGACCCACGAGACAGATCCAACTGTGCATCTTGACAGTTGAGATTGTAAGTTTGTACGACAAACGAGCTTGAGCACCCAGGGTTCGTAGAGACAGCAGTGCTTCCAGTGCCCCCAGGAAAACCCGACAGTCGAGTTAGGCTATCATCACGTATAAGCCCTTCGAGGCCGCGCCACGTACACCGAGGTTCTTCCAAGCTATGAGGGTGATGTAAAGGCTGTAGGCCCAAGCACCACATCTCGTGGGCTGCAGCAACGGAGACGCGCACTCCTGAAGTGTCTAGAGACCTATGCCTACAACATGCCTCACATCTCTCATGAACGACGCTGTGCTCGGGTGACTCTGTGAGCGCTAGAGTAACAGTCCTGAAAGAGAGAATATGCATACCATCGGCGCACGGGGCATCGCTAAGATATCAGCAAGAACGACCACGTCAACGCTATGCAGTGAGCGTACCACCGGAGAACAACCCAGAGGCATACACACGGACACCACCGCTCACCTCCGCAAACGCATCTCCGAATTGCAAAGTTATATCAGCAGGTCCCTCAACCTCGTCTACACCAAGGATATTACAAAGGTATCATACCAATGTCCCAGTCCAATACATACGTTATATCGTGATACAATCGTGCAGTGTCCTGTAAGATCTTTTCAGTCTTTAAGAATAATAGCTAGTTACGTCAGGATGTCCCACCCGCAGTACCCGCTACCTCAAACCTTCCGGCCACTCCCTTCTTGGCCTCCATCTGCCTTGCTCGTCAAACCTAGGATTCGTGCGGAACTCAACGCCGTTTGTCGGAGCCTTTCCAATAGGTACTGGGTGTCAAATCCATCACTCAGCGCGCAGTCTACTTCAGATCGGACTCGAGGACTTACAGAACCATTCATATACGCTGCTCCCCATCACGCTTTCCCAATTGGCGCGGTAGCTGCCTAGCCACCACAGATTGCCTTCCCTGCCGAGCTCTCCCCATTCTTCGTCCCACTCCTTGCGTACGCGCCGTTTCTCCCTGACATATGACTCAAGCGGATGCAATGAACAGAAACACGCCACGTACGAGATCTGATACCAGGCAAACGCATTTCCCAGTATGGCTCGTTCGCGCTCCTTCATCCGCTGCACGCCAAGGTGCTCCACGGTCGTCTGGTTGAACATAATCATGCGCGTGTGGGACCCGATCATGGCGAGCGTGAACATCATAAAAAGGCCAGCCCTGAGAGAGACGTTAGGACCCCAAACTTGCAAAAGAGAAACTGGTAGAGACACTCACAATGCGATGACGGCGATTTGCTGCCCGTCCGGCGAATCATACGGGTTCAAGCTGTTCCCGGCCTTCACATTCTGCGCTAGAAGAGTGGCGAAGATCCATATACAGAGAACGGCCGCCCATTCGCAGAATATATAGAAGAACTAAGACGAAAGAACAAACAGTCAGTGTTCGGCAGAAGGAGTGCTAGGGTAGAACACTCACCCTGTGGTTCAGAGCTCCTACACACTGACCGATCCCTTGAGCGGGCAATCAGCGATTTCGCAAAGATGCTCGGGGAACGATTAAACCTACAAGGACAATGATGGTCAAAGCGTAGTATACACTATCATGCATGTCATCTAGCATCGTTGGGTCGGGAGATAGTAACAGCTACTCACTGTCCCACATGAGCGACAATGATGTGCCCGTAACGGCTTGACGAACTTCTCCTTGTAGCAATACCGATACTCAGGGAGGAGGACCGGCGTGGTAGGAGGCCTCCTCTTCGGCGCAGACGTACCAGCCCGACTAGACTCAGACTTAACTCTGGGCGGGTTGCTCGGCCGTGAGGGGCCATCAACCTCGGGAACAGAACGCGGGTGTGCAGGTGCAGCGGCGTCGAGGGTGGGATCAATAGCGGCTTTGGCAGCCGCTACGGGTGGGATAGCGTCGAGGTCACCGGTGTTGGGGTTGTCCTCTATTTGTGCATTCTCCACCGGATGTGTAGAGCCATTAGCCCTCATGACACCGCCATTTCGTTTCTCAACATCATGACTCGCTGCAGCGGGGGGTTGCGGCGTGTTTTGTGGTGGTTCGTCCGCAGAGTATGAGGCGCCTTCGTATTGAAATCCACCCATTCCCTCTTCCCACGAATCGTCAAATCGTGCGGTGGTTGAGGGTTGCGGCTCGGGTGAAGGGGAGACGTGCTAATAAGACTGTTAGATGTGCGTAGCGGTGCATATGTCGTTAGACGTACATCTTTAGCAAAGCCGGGCGGCGTGAGGATGACCTATGGAATGAAACCTCGACCAAAGTTGTATATGTATAATATAGAGGGCGCACCTTCAAGTAGGACCAGTAAGTCATCATGGCAAAGATGCAGAATACGACCAGGAATCCGACTGCGGGGGGTGAGTGTATTACCCCTACCTACGAAGTTGAGTAACTCACTTCCCATCGAACGGCTGCCCAATGCCCCTCGGGCTCTTGTGATCATCGGGACGCAGAAGCGTCCAATGTACACGTACGTCGCGTACGCCAGGATTCCAACCGCGATACCGACGGCGAGCTTGCGGACAATCCACGGCTGCTTAGTCTTCTGTTCCCGTTTCTCCCTGGCACGATAAGTGGCTTCCTGAACGACGCCGCAGCATGTGTGCTGGTCGAATTGTGGGGCAGCATCGCCAACCATGGACTTTAAAGAACACTCAGCCGTGCCAGAGTCGCGTTAGTTCGCAGTCGCAGTACCAGTCGAAGTACGAGCCGCCTGCGGAGAGCCTACTACCTATGACGGAATTCGAAGTGATCGCGAGCCGCCGGCAGCGTGGCGTGAACCACTCCGAGTGTGGACTTGTCTCGACGCTGAGCCGTATTTCACTCCAGAAATTTGTACTTTCGTCGCATACGGTCTTCTCTGAAGCGCTCAAAAAGAGGTGCTAGCAGGTGTGGCGACAGGATTTACGCTGGTCCCAGAGGATGATGTGGCGAGAGGAGGCCCGGGGATTAAGAAGAATTGAGCGCAATGCATCAGTGTGCGTTCTTTATATACTGACACATCCCAGAAGGCAGAAGATGTAAAGGAACGCCAAAGTCCTGATGACAGTGAACTGCTCTCGAAGGTTGCGAATTGAGCTTTGCCATAGCAGCTCAACATGAACTCTGAGCTGCTGTGACAAAGCTGTCGCGCCTTAACTCCATTTTCACATCCAACACCTTAGCCCAATAATGACCAGCAGTTTTAGTATGCAGACCTCAGCTGCGACAATTCTTGACTTGCAATCCGGAGGTCCCTTTGACGGAGGTCGGTGGTGGTATTCCGAATTATGCGTATGTCTGAATAGTTCTCCGGTGGCACGCTCACTGCATAGCGAGCGGCGTGGTGGTCTTTTTTTTAACCGGTGATACCTGTTTGATGGCCCATGCACCCATATTCTTTCTTTCAAGGCTGTTACACCAATGCTCACCGAGCCACCCGACAAGAGCAGCATTGTTCATGAGACAGCTGAGGCATGTTGAGTCAAACGCTCCCGTTGCTAGGGCCACGGGATGTGGTGCTTGGGCCTACATGCTTCATTTATGGATCAACGGTGTGTGGCACATATACTGTGGCACATTTGCGAACGTGTATAAAAGAAGCACTGTAGCTGGTCGTGCTACACGTTGATTTCTGACTTGCCCTGCTGGTGAGTGCTGAGCTATGTCTGCTGTTCTGCATCGTCGTTAACAGGCTCCTCCCCTCCAGTATCCAATGTCTTACTGCTGGGATTTGGATTTTAGTCTCGATAATAAATACGTTCGGGGTGAGTCACCGCTAGATATCTCCCCCGGAGATAACCTCTGCCTGGACGAAAATGGGAAACTCCGCCAAATCCCGACCGATTATTCGAGGCCTAGGGACATACTGCCACCCAGGTCCATTCGAACGACAGATTCTTCTCTCAGACTACCACCAGAGATGCTGGTACTGATCTTCACTTACGCACTGCCCTATGCACGATTCGTCAAGCCAGCCAGACGCGCTGCGCCTCTGAATATCTCCCAAGTCTGTCGCCGCTGGAGGGAGGTTGCTCTGACTGTCCCTGTGCTCTGGGCCTCGCTCTCGGTTTATGCCACAAGAGACGACTTGGACTACGCTGGTTTGATGCGAATGTGGCTGGCGCGATCACAGAGGTACCGCCTATACGTCAACTTCATCGCTTGGAAGAACCTCGATCTGTGCAGTTCGCGTGCCTGCCTGGAAGAGCTTATGCGTCCTGAAATCCTCACTCGGCTTTCGGATCTCCGTGTCTCGGGCGTAATGGAAGCCCTGCTGCCTCTGGAAAACTTGGGTGCCCAAGCTAGCAGTCTTCGGAGGCTGGTCGTACAGACGTACGATCTTTGCCTGGAAGATGCATATCTAGATTTATCCCGTGCATCCGCAGCGCCCCTGTTGGCTGAATTTCCCGTGAACATCCTTGAAACACCCTCGCTCTTCTTCCCTCTGAAGGGCATCCTGGCCGGCCCCACGACTCATCTGGTATTCTCCGGCGACTTCTACTATGACCATTTCACGGTGCTAGGAGAGTTCGGCGCGCATCTCGTGTCCTGCGAGCTGTACTTACACCCGTTTTCGGCATGTGGAGCCCTGACGTTGCCCAGGGTGCAAACGCTCACAGTGGGTTGTAGGATCGTCTGGGCGTTTCTGGATAACCTTACTGCGCCGTGTCTTCGGACACTGCAGATAGGCATGTCGAGGGAGAATCGCCTTCCTGAAGTCGACGATATGTCGCTGAGTAATATGATACGCAGGTCGCGGTGCCCCTTGGAATCGCTACTAATGGAGGAGGGCAGCCTGAGCGATGCGGATATCGCTGAGGCCCAAAGGTTGTGCCCTGATCTTCACATCACGCTCGCGGGGAGACTATGGGATTATACATGGTGACCACGGAAATCAGCGTCCACGCTCTCGACGTCATACCTTCTTTCAGCCGGAATCCGTATATGGTCTGGGAACAACGCTCACGATGCCATATGTACTAGTTATCTTGTATTTACCTAGAACACACTTCCAAGAACTATCATACATTACCATCGCGTCACATACATGTCTGGTCCCCTCAACGGGAATAATACCACTCCCTTGGAGTATACAATACAGTGATCAACCCATCCCCACCTATCACCGGCCTTGCGAGCCTTCGTGTTGTACGGCTCTGGCTGCACAGGCGATGCCCGCGTGATTAGCATCTCTTCTGCACTTTTATCTTTGAAGCCTTCGTCCGAGATAGTTTGCAGGGGGAGAACACTAAGGCCTCCGGCCTTGGTGACAATGACCAGCTCGTCGGTGAGAGTGCACTGCGCTGTGAGGTAGGTCTCGGGCTGGTAGCGGAATGATGCCTCCCTTATCACCTCTCCGCTGACAGGGCTCAGAAAAGAAATGATGAGTGTGTGTACGGAATCGCTAAACTTTCCCCGCGAGCTGAGGATTACGATCGCCTGCAGCGCAGGGTGGCAAGTGACTTTCTTGACCACGGAGTCGAAACGCCGTATCCAGGATATCGTGAGACCAGGAGCGAGGGCGTAAACAGTGCTGCGCGTGGAATCAGGATGGTGGTCGCAGGACGACTGCGTGCCCTTGACGTGGAGCACGGTAGTGCCGTCCGGAAGCATCGTCGTTGCGCCGGGCTCGAGCCAGTCGGCACGATCCTCGGGGACGGTGAGGTCCGTCCGGGCGCTCTCACCCGAGCGGGAGTACAATGCGAGGGTGAGGCTACTCGAAGGTACGGAGGTCGACGAGGTCAATAGTGTGAAGTCCTCCCCCCGATCGAAGAGCTGCACTGGGATGAAAATATCCTTCTGGGTCAGGGAAGGCACGCGTAGGACTTCGTGGAAACCTGAGGATTCGACTCTGAAGACGATGATCTGGGGCGCCGGCTCACCCATGGCTACAGCCATATAGTCCGAGGAGCAGCGTATCGAGGATGTGCCCAAGGCAAGCCGCCCGGGGAGCTCATCCTCCTTCAATAGCTGTCCTGAACCTATTGAATACGCCCGCATAACGGCTGGCTTGTCTTTCCTGTCATCTCTGAGAGACGGGGGAAAGTCATACCCGATTGCCAGTATGGAGTGGGTGGGGGCATACGTGACCGCCGACCTATGAGGCAAGATCTCTCCCGGGAGGGTTTGCTCGAGCTTTGTCACGTACGTCGGACTGCCTGAGTCTATCGACCAGACGTGAGATGCAGCGCCAAAAGTGTCGATGGTGATAATGTAGGGATGGGATGCGGAATGGATAGATTTCAAGGGCTCCCATGGAGCTTTGGGGTCCAGGACGTCTTCGTCTACCTTGTGTCGCAGTGTAAGGCCACGGAAGTCAATCATACCTAAACTAAAGAAGAGAGAGGTAGCGAGGCAACAAGGTTGACCTTTTTCGTTGAACCGCTGGCGTACGCAGGCGAGGTGGTAGTTGGCAGTAGTTCAGAAGAATGGTACGCGTTGTTACACTTGATTCCATTGAGAGTGGCAACAGTTCTCGAAGTTACCACTAATCCCTCCGAAAGATTGAGGTTACCAAGTCAAGGTGATAGCAATTGAGTCTGCACTGGTCAAGGCTAATCTATTGGTATAAGCAGAAGGTAAGAAATGATTGAGTGATTGTGCACCACAGCCGCTGGCAGATGGTGGCAACTGACAGGGCTCGGATCCGAGATCACGAATGTTACCAACTTTACGGGCCAATTGCAAGATGCGCAACCTCCGAAACCCGTACGATGTTCTACTGGTGGATGCACGCTATTACATTGCACGTGCCGCTCTAAGTTACTCTCGCCATTCGAGTAGCCAGCCCAGCATAGGGGTATAACACTTGAATTTCCGCGGCAACCAGCACAGCATCAGCCAACTGATGCGCTGATGTATAGGCTCGTGCAGGGGAACACGCTCCTACCCAGCGGTCGTTTCGAGGCTGCGCATCTGCTACGGCAATCGGTTAAGTGCGGACCATGTGGAAACCACGCGATAATTATTTTGTATAGTCATGTGATTATGTAAACTTTATTCTGGCTTGCCTCTCCACGACCGCTGGCGGAAAACATTTGTAAATAAACGCCACCGTTACCAGTGACACCCCGTTCAGGAAAGCGCCAGTGATCTTAGCTAATCCGATGCTCGACGCGTCGCGCCAACAACACCGACGCGTCTATCCTCGCCAACGGCCGTGTATGGACTAATGCCCGAGGAACCGTCAGTTCCATCTCTCACCGACATCCGAACTCGTGTCCGCGAGAAGTTCGGTCAGCGTCCATGCTTATGGCAGCTACAGGCTGTACAGGCTATCCTGCGGCGCGACAAAGATGTTGTGTGCATTGCTGGCACCGGGTCGGGGAAGACCCTTACATTCTGGATGCCGCTACTCTTCCGTCCAGACGGCATCCAGATAGTAGTGACACCTCTTAATATTTTGGGAGAGCAGAACACACGGGAGCTCCAGCAGAACAGGATCTCTGCCATTGCCCTTAATAAGAAGACGGCTACACTGCGGAATATGAGGGTGGGTACTTGCTCAAGTCTTGTGGACATTTGTCCTAAG
>NW_006920415.1:1453155-1462750 GCF_000344685.1 Gloeophyllum trabeum ATCC 11539 | reverse complement strand
CGCCAAGTGCACCGCTAACGCGGCGTGCGGGTTCAGCAAGACGACGTTCAAATGCGACCTGAAGAAAGGTTCGGGCCAGATTACGGCGGCGAACAAGCAGGGGTGCGCGCTGATGAACCAGATGCAGGGAGTGAGTGGAGC
The DNA here is from genome assembly GCF_000344685.1 of Gloeophyllum trabeum ATCC 11539. Classification (NCBI taxonomy): domain Eukaryota; kingdom Fungi; phylum Basidiomycota; class Agaricomycetes; order Gloeophyllales; family Gloeophyllaceae; genus Gloeophyllum; species Gloeophyllum trabeum. The sequence continues at coordinate 1,462,609 of NW_006920415.1, read as the reverse complement.
GTCAGCAGTCCATCCATAGAAGAAGTCGGAGCTGATTGGGTTTGTTTTGTGCGACAGCTTTTCCAGGCGGTGAATGGCAAGAGCGCTGCAGGGGTGATCCCGGCGGCCGTGGCATCCGAGTTTAACCACATCTCCGGCCACGTCTTGAAGGGCGAGGCGAGCAACCCGGACGCGGGCCGCCACACCAAGTCTGCGTGGCTCGCGACGCACAAGAACCAGACGCCAACCACGCAGAACGCGAAGACGCACATCCTGCAGTTCCCTGTAAGTCGTCTTCCCCGCGATTCCTTGCACGGCGCTGATTTGTCCAATGCACACAGCCTCTGAAGACGGTCTGGGACGACGGCTTCTACGATGACACCGACATAAAGAACATGTGCGCGGTAAGCATCGCCCTGCGCAAGAAGGCGGGGAGTGCGCGCGCGTCATTCGTCGTGCAGACGCCGTTCGGCACGCCGATCTGCGTGGAGACGTTCACGCAGGGGACCGGGAGCTGCTTCCCGGTCGGGACGGACAAGCCGAAGCAGGGGCTTGGGCAGCAGTGCGGGCAGGGACAGGATTGAGTTCGCGTTGCATCTTGTATATGTATTTATTTATGCATCGTGGACTTGCCTAGAGTAATATGATGACGACTCAGCGTGCAAAAAATGTCTGCCTTTCTGAGACGGAGGTTGTGGGTTAACGGGCATCTGAAAGAGCCTCCGGTATACGGTTGAACCTTCCTGCACTTACGACTTTTGAAGGACATTAGGAAGTGACAATCAGTCCTCGTCTGCCGACGTACGTGACTGAATGGCACCTTTTAGCTGCAAGCATTCTGTATACGGGCCTCTGGAAATTTAAAAGTCACCATTCGTCCTTTCTGCCGGGGTTGGACTCGGACCTTGGACTGTTGACAAACCCACATACAGCGGAAAGTCTATGCCTCGGCTACTTTTCATATACGGATTCCAGAAAGAATGTTGCACGATATCAGCACAACGATTTGACGCTATTCTGGATATCTTATCGAGAAGTGCCGGTGTGGTCTTCATAAACAGGAAGACGATAAGCCTTGAACTTGCCATTTGAATAACTTGCCTGGCCTGGCCACGTAAGGGGACACTACGAGCACACTGCTGCCACAGGCATTACGTAGTTTCCACTTCAACGAGGGGAACAACCTTCGCCAGTACCAACATGGATATGACGTCCAGACCGTCTGCCTGACTCGTAAGACTTGCCGGGAGCTTAGACAAAGGCATGTTGAGTGTATTCTACGCAGCGAAAAGCGCCTCCGCCAGTCCCATTCAGTATAGCCTATGCTGGGCAAGCATGGAGTGGAAGAGCACTTGACCGGACTACAGGTCGTCCGGGACGGATCATACATGCTCCGAGACCTGTCGGGAATATGGCGAAGTCTGTGAAGTCTTCCTAAGTCGACTCGGAAAGCACACACAGGCACACCTCATTCACCTCCTTGCTAGCAATGTTACTGCTCTGTCCATTTTCCTTCTCAAGCCTGTAGTAAGTGGCGCTATATATATATACACTACTCCAATGGCCAGCAGCCAGCTGGCTCTATAGGGCTTGTGCTTGGTATCCGAGTCCACGCCTGTGCATTCCCCAGTTAGCTTGCCCCGCCACGCTACGAGCTACTGGGGACCTTCTGGATGGCTTCGTTAAGTTCCCCAGAGCCACACGGTGACGCTGTCGGACAGATTCCTCGGCAGTTTTCCTGTTTTGTACAGAATCGAGGTCTTTAAGTCTCGTATTCCAAAATGCGAAGGCACTCTTTCTCTTCTACCACCACTACGCTGGTTTACACTGCTGCATACTCACCCAACACTTTATCACTGGAATATTCAACATGGCGCCCGTTGCAACGACTGAGAACGGATCGAGGGCTAACGGGAATCATGCGTCCGATGGCAAAAAGGACTCTGCACCGGTTCACCTGTCTTCTGCAGACGTGATTCAGCTAGAGCACCAATATGGCGCACATAAGTGAGTTTCCAGCCCTCCTAACGATTTCCAAGGGGTGTGTGAATGAGGGGTTTTCGCCTGACCTAGCGTGCTCGCCAAGGCGGAAGAGTCATGCAGTCACTAGCCAGCCCCCGGCCAGACCACCTAGTCTTCGTGTGTCATCTCTGCCCTGTCAGTGAATATACTTACCTTTGTGCCTGTTCGCAGCTACCACCCGCTGCCAATCGTGTTCGAGTCGGCCAAGGGGGCGAAGTGAGTCACTTTGCCATGTGGCGTTGACAGTTCTAACCCGGCACAGAGTATGGGATCCTGAAGGCAAGGAATACATCGACATGTTGTCGGCCTATTCGTACGTATCTCAGCATTCAACTTCTCAGGACATGTCATTTAATGTGCTTCCTCCCTCATAGCGCCGTCAACCAAGGCCACTGCCACCCCAGGATCGTCGCCACCCTGGTTGATCAGGCGCAAAAACTCACCCTGTCCTCGCGCGCCTTCTACAACTCCGTCTTCGGGCGCTTCGCGAAGATGGTCACGGAGATGTTCAGCTACGACATGGTGCTCCCGATGAACACGGGTGCGGAGGCCGTCGAGACCGCGATCAAGCTCGCGCGCAAGTGGGCGTACCAGAGGAAGGGCGTGCCCGAGGGCAAGGCGGTGGTGCTGAGTGTTGCGGGGAATTTCCATGGGCGGACGATCGGCGTGATCAGGTGAGAGAGCTTGAGTCCACTCATCGCTGATCTGACTCAGGGGAATGGATAGTATGAGCACGGACCCGGAGAGTAGGGTGGGATTCGGGCCGTACTTGGAGGGTGTTGGCCCTTCCTACAAGGATGGCGACAAGACGAGGACCATCGAATACGGCAACGTGGCGGATCTCGAGCGTGCCCTGGAATTGTACGGGGAGAACGTAGCTGCATTCCTCGTAGAGCCCATCCAAGGCGAGGCAGGGTACGTCTCGTCTTCACTATGATCCGATGCAGTCGGAGTAATGCAGATGACGGCCCAGGATCGTCGTTCCGCCCGAGGGCTACCTGCAGAAAGTCCGACAACTGTGCATCAAGCATAATGTCCTGCTAATCTGCGACGAGATTCAAACCGTAAGGAGGCCGTCTCTCGTTTATTGATAAATCACTGACACGGTTCACTCACAAGGGTCTTTGCCGGACTGGCAAGATGCTCTGCTGCGAGCATGACCAGATCAGACCGGATGTCATCCTGCTCGGCAAGGCGTTATCTGGTGGAGGTCGGCACAACGCTGTCCATCGCGATGTTGACTTGTCCTGATATTCCTGTCTTCCAGTGTACCCCGTGTCGGCCGTCTTAGCCGATCGCGACGTTATGCTGTGCATCCAGCCTGGCGAGCACGGAAGTACCTACGGAGGGTGAGTCCACGTTTCGCTGCTTTTCCACAAATAACAAACTCATCACTGCCGTCCATCACAGCAACCCCCTCGGCTGTGCAGTGGCCATGACTGCGCTGCGCGTCCTCGTCGAAGAAAACCTCGCGGAACGGGCCGCAAGGCTAGGCGAGAAGTTCCGCTCCGCAATCCGGGCGATCGACTCACCGCTCGTGAAAGAGGTCCGCGGGCGCGGGCTGCTCAACGCCGTCGTCATCGACGAGGGACAGAGTAAGAAGGGGCACTCGGCATGGCAGTTCTGCCTGCTGCTTAAGAGCCGCGGGGTACTTGCCAAGCCCACGCATGTGAACATGTATGTGTTGCTGCATCCTGTCACCTGTGAGGAGCGGGATGCTGATGGAACTTAGTATTCGATTTGCGCCGCCACTTGTGATCTCTGAGGAGGATTTGGATAAGGCTATCGGGATCATCGAGAGCTGCCTCAATGATCTCGACAAGGTGGGTTTCACTTGGTATTTCTATGAGCTGTGTGATCCTAACATTATCGTTGATAGCTGGATGATATTCCGGGAGAAGTGGATAGCGAGAAGGGTTTCAAGGATGTTCTGGACAACTGAGCAGGCCTCCCCATTATGGGCGGCCGGTAGCAGTGTAGGTTGAGACACTGTATCTGTTCTAAGTTTACATGTATTCTTGGCATACAACCCGCATTATTTTCCTGTAGCGCGAACCCCGAAATAAAAAGCCAAAAAGGACGAAGGACATACAGTGGCATACTAAAGCTACACATATATGCAAACAGCGACGCATTGCGCAGAATGAATGGGAACCCGATAGAGGAAACGGTCAATAAATCAGCGGATCATGCTCTGCGAATACATAGTTTTCTCCTTCTCCTTCTTCGGTGCAGCACTCCAGACTTTCCACAGCTTCATATTCTCTTCCTTAGGGCATACAGTGAAGACGGAGGTGCCGTCCGGGCTGACGACGCTTGTGCCGATGGGATTCCCATGTGATTTTACGCTTACGAGACGACCATACGATGGGAACCTGAACACGGTAAGCGAGTTGGACAGGGGAGAGATGACGGGAATGGGCTTGGGCGGTCGAGTCCCCGTACTCGGCCGATCGCTCGGTCGCCAGGAGCGCCCGTGAGTGCTCAGGAGCTCCTTACAATGAGACGACCAGTGAACCGACGTTACGGAGGTATCGAGGTTAATAGTTCGCTTGGGCACAGAGTTTGGGACTATCGATGCAGCGACGGACTTGATGCTCCAGGTCTTGATCGCTCCTTCTGGGTACATGCTTCCCGTGGTGAGTATGTCTGCGTCCCATGGACACCACGCGATGGCCTGCAACAGACGATTCACCTCAGAGGAGGTACGTCAGAGATATGAATGTGGTGCTCACCTTTACGGGTCCGTCATGTTTCATCCTCCCTAGACTCTTCCCTGCGAACAACCCGCGGCCTTTCCGATAATCCCAAATACAAACTTCACCCGAGTCATCACTCGTAGCCAAATAATTCCAGTCCATGCTCCACTTCACGCCGTGCACCTTCGTCTTGTGCGCATGAACAATGCCTGCCGGACCCGGCGTCCTCGTGTCATACAGCGTGACGGATCCATCGCGTGTGCCGACCGCAACAACATGTCCGTTCCAGGCCATCCCTCCAACGCTGCCAGTTGAATTGTCTGTTGACCATCGACGCACCGGATCCTTCCCACCAAGCTTCCATAGTTCCACCAGTCCAGACGTTGTTCCGGCGGCAAGGGTGTTCTCTTCGTGTCGGTCGGCCCACTCGACGGCGCGGTAGTCGCCGTAAGGACCTGAAAGAGAGCCGAGTCGCGAGACTGCACGGGTAGTAAGATCCTGGTAGTATAAGTCTATCTCGCATGCCACCGCTAGGACGTTCTTGTACGACCATGTCAGAGGATGCGCAAATATGTCTTGGCTAATCCCAGAACCGTCCAAGGCCAGAACGGCTTGCCTTGTATTGACTAGATTTGCGAATGCTGAGGTGGCCGGTATTGCCAGTGTACCGACAGAGATCGCTTCAGCGTGCGAGGAGAGCGATCGGAATGGCGCATTCTCGTGTTCTCCGGAGCTCTTCTTTTCGAAGGAGAGCACATTTCGGCCTTTCAAACCAAAGAATTGGGTGTAACGCTCGGTCCGGGGACTGATGAAGAGGGGTATGGAGACCTCCGGTCTTAGAGATATGAACCGGTCAGACTGCGCTGAAATTAGTGACATTCACAAGCAAAAAGGGTGGAGACGTACGCATCCTACTGCCCGACTCTTAGCGGAAGGGTTATCCTGTCTGAAACTATTCGGTGCCTCCGGCGTTATCCCGGATAGTCTCCTACGTTTAGCAGAGTAGCGATCAATCGACGGTAGCGGAGAACTGTGTCGGCGTTTCTTGGTCGGCGTACGAAATTCCATTCTGGCAAGAATGTATGCAAGCAGACAAGAAGCAAAACGCGTAACTCGCGACTGGCAGCGGTGAAGACGGTGGTGGGTGGCAGAGGAGTGTAGAGAGAATTCAGACTCAGAGGAGGCCTGATGAGACGCGCCCACTGGCAGCCGCGTTCACATCACGTGCCGTCGTGTTTACTGCTATTTGGGCCTGTACCGAATGTTGACCGAACGCCACAGGCGTTCAAATGGTACCCAGAGACAACTTGAAGTCTGATGTCCTGAAGTATGGATTTACTGTCGTCGTAGAAATACAATTTTCACTCTGATATGCATCCATTATATCTGGCATAGTTGAGCTGCGTGCTCAGCCCTGTTGACTCAAGCGTACGCGTGGTGATCGTGTCGACGTTAATGGCATGGATCGAGTCAGTCCGACGCGTCCCATGAAGCAATGCCCCTACTTGTCAGTGACGCATTCCACACGGAGAAATCCTTGTACGCTCAGCAGCAAGTCTCAGGTTGCACGAGGACATGACAGCCACTATTGTCCCAGCGGAGGCATGGCCTATAGAAGTGAAATAATTGAGTGTTGGACCAATAGTCCACCTGCACGCCGGTCAATCTCGTGACTATCGCTCTCCGGTAGCAATTCCTCACAGGGCCGCTAGAAATGCAAGGGAGTAATCCATGAGCTATGTTACCACGCACTATCGAGCTCGTCATCATGTTGATAGGTTTTGATGAAATAGGTGGCCGGTATACGTTTGGTGAGCGAGCAGGAGAAAGATAAGGCATCGACAGCATTTGCGACAGAGTGGCTAGCAGTACAAGGGTACCCAAGGGGCAAACGTGATGGGGTCTATACTTACAACATGATATAACAAAAGTCCGGGTATCGATGAGTGAACCTCAAAAGACACAGCATTCGTGAGGATTCGACCTAAGACCTTGAGACGTGGAGTGACATTTAGGCCGATCCACCGGCTGCTCTCGACGCGCGCTGCATACTCGAACGTGAGGAGCGTTGTGTCCTCTGAGGCGGCTCCTCTGTTTGTGTGGCATCAGGTCGTTGCCGATACGTCTGGTTAAACAGTATCCATGCCACCTCTACAATTTTGCCTTGCACAGAGGTGCGTCCAAGCCTTTGTAGCGCTTCTGCAGGACTCAGGAGATAGCTAACGTAGTGCTGCTCATCTTCCATTCCCGTGTGTTCTTCTCGCACCTACATACTGCATAAGTCCTCAGATATATTCGCGGAAAGCCTAGGTTACTGACGGCGTTCTCTGAAATCTCTCCGACGTACCAGAACGTCAAATATTCGCCTCCGTAGTCGTTTTCGTATCGCGGCCGGAAGTATTGTGTGGACAGAAATATCGGCTCGGTGGTAGCCTCTTCATTAAATCTTGAACCCGGAGCAGGCGCTCTACTGTAGCTGACCAAGGGCAGGAACCGAGCACGATATCCAGACTTGATGAAACAATAAGTTAGGCTGCGACCGCCAACACCAAGCGCACCAGAGCCTCAGACGCACCTCCTCGTATGCTTCTCTCAGCGCGGCCTGCTCCGTGCTCTCTCCGACGTCCTTTCTGCCTTTCGGAAGAAACCAGGTTCTCGACGCCGAATCGTACACTACGACAATCTTATCCGTGGCTGGCTGTAAAATGACCATGCCCGCACCGAGTAGGAAGTCCGACGCAAACCATAAGCTATCTGGCACCGCCGGCGTGGACAAATCGGATAACGCAGGCGGCCCAGGAGGCCGCCTTAGCGATTGCAGTTGTCTTGATGCTTGCGACTGACTTGATGTTTGCGTTTGTCTTGACGCTTGCGCCTGCTGGCGTCGTCCAAAAGAAAACATGGCAGGGCGATAGCGAATTCGGAGAAGCTGAGAGGGAGGTAGTGGAGCGCCTTCTATACTAGTACCTCAAGATCTTGTGGTTTACCGCGTACACGCTGTGTTTACTGCATAGCATGCAAGCTAGGACTAGAAGCGGGATCACTGCTGCGTGTGCCGTCGCGGGAGCGAGGAGTCTCGAAGAAGAAGGAACTGGAGGCAGTACAGCAACCAGTGGAAGAAACGTAACGCGTAACGCGCTCCGAGTTACAGTCGACTCTCCCATATATATAATTATAATACAGTAGGCATGGGAGCATGCAATCGCCTGTTTTATGTTGGGTTCATAGTGATAATAGACATGATAGAATCACAATATGTGCAATGCGTGTATGATGATTATACGGCCATTATTCATGACCCCTTCTGACACAGTTCGGAGAGACAATAGCGACTCTCGCGATCACACAGGTCAGAAATGATATCTCGATCCAACTCCTGCAGTTCAAATGTATCCAGGATAGTACACACAGGTAAGGATAAACAAAATGCTCGTCATAAAGGTCGTAAACTTCGTGACGGTCATTATAATACCAAGAAATATCGGAGGGGGAAGGGGTGAAGCAACCGCGGAATTCCTGGAAATTCAATGATGCAAATGTCCTGGTCAGGCTATGAACGACAATCCAAGGATGGCCAACGTCATCCAGAGCAACTTCTCGTTGACAGCTGGATTCAGCGACGAATCACCGCCGGATGTGCTTGAGGTCGGAGCCGGAGCACTGCTACTTGGCGTGGTCTCGCCATCCACGTTTGAAACATTCCCTAGCAGCGTACTCTCAAGAGCACACACGTTGCGCATGCCGGAAACTACTGCGGGCAGGTCCGGGGTATTCAGGACGTCCGTTTGATTTGTCTTCGTAAAGCTATACCAGGATTATACATCACGTAGAACTCAGCACGGTCGGAATATGTACACACCAGTCAACGCATTGAGGGAACACAGACTGGAAAGTATCCGTGCAAGCACATTTAATGACGTCGATGAAGGCTCCGGGATTGAATATAACCTATCACACTCTTTCAGGTATTTCCCTCGTAACAATCTGCTACAGGTGCATACCATAGTGAAGTTGGCCAGGACAGGGGCCGCCTGTGCACAGCTACTAATCTGCGAGTACTGTGCCTCGCATATCGGGCAGCTCGTAGGATCGGCCGGGAAGTAAGGGTCTGTGCGGGCGAACAGGGGCACAGAGCGGACGGCGGCGGCTCCAGGCGCCACATGGTACGGGGAGCCTGGTACAAGACCAAGAAAAGCGGTAAAAGACGCAAACAATAAGAGAGAGTTCATTGCATCAGTATGTGTTGCGTTCTCGTTTGCCCTGCCGTCGTCGTCACCGTCGTCGACGATGAGCTCTGCATGGGAAGGCTGAATATTGGCTTCGTCGGCAATTGCCGAAGGGAGCATTAAGCCGTCGATCACCGACTTATAACAGGCTCCTAAACCACCGTCCTTAGCGTTCTCGCTCCTCCTTTACTAGGGCGCACGTGCAATGTTATGTAATACAAATCTATTTTTAATTTATTACCGGATACAGAACGAACAGAGGAGGAGAACGCTATAGGACGGCTGGAAGAAATCGTCTCCCCGAGATCACCGAGTATGACTAAGCATTCCGAAAGCGGTAGCGGCTGAGGCCTTCCACCAGCAGTCGGCGGGATGTAGTACAAGCAGTTGCGCGCATACCTATAGAGTTTGAAGCACATTCTATTTGTATATAATGCACCAATGGTCTGACATAGACAAAAGCAAATACAAGCATTGACAGTGTCACTGAGGGCTGAACATTGGGTTCACAAGCCATGATAAATTCCT
>NW_006920415.1:1442024-1452882 GCF_000344685.1 Gloeophyllum trabeum ATCC 11539 | reverse complement strand
ACGTGCAATGTTATGTAATACAAATCTATTTTAATTTATTACCGGATACAGAACGAACAGAGGAGGAGAACGCTATAGGACGGCTGGAAGAAATCGTCTCCCCGAGATCACCGAGTATGACTAAGCATTCCGAAAGCGGTAGCGGCTGAGGCCTTCCACCAGCAGTCGGCGGGATGTAGTACAAGCAGTTGCGCGCATACCTATAGAGTTTGAAGCACATTCTATTTGTATATAATGCACCAATGGTCTGACATAGACAAAAGCAAATACAAGCATTGACAGTGTCACTGAGGGCTGAACATTGGGTTCACAAGCCATGATAAATTCCTCTGAGGGACAATAGTTCACGGGGGGTGTGTACACTGGGGGAGTACCAGTAAGATAGCATTTTATGCCTTTCTATATAGTTTTTACCCCTCCTAGTTTTCAGGTGCTCCTTGCATTGGCCGCCGACTGCTGGTGGAAGGCCTCAGCCGCTACCGCTTTCGGAATGCTTAGTCATACTCGGTGATCTCGGGGAGACGATTTCTTCCAGCCGTCCTATAGCGTTCTCCTCCTCTGTTCGTTCTGTATCCGGTAATAAATTAAAAATAGATTTGTATTACATAACATTGCACGTGCGCCCTAGTAAAGGAGGAGCGAGAACGCTAAGGACGGTGGTTTAGGAGCCTGGACTTATAAGTGATTGGAGGTTAAATCGGACGCGCCTCCGATCCGATGCTACCATATATAGGTCCGTCGCTCGGGCGAGAGTCTTGAATGTCGTATACAGATCCGTAGCGAGCCCGGGTTGCGTTGCTTACTGACATCACACCACAAATTCGATTCGCAGAGGATTTGTTCAGAGAAAGACAAGGGAACAAGCGATGCAGCAGTGATGCACAATGCAGGTCAGAGACAGAGATAGGGATAAAACAATAAGAGCAGCGTAACTCCAAGCAATTATACGGATCAGGTACCGGGAAGAGTGTCCTGCTAGTAGCATTGGATAGGGTAGATGACTAACGCACAAGAATCTTGACTTTAAGAGTAAAAATAACGTGCTTGAGAGATGAGAAAACAGCAATGACGAGAGTCATGAGGACGTTAGGAGATAAGATACTTCCTGAAAACTCTTCATGGAAGTGGTTGAGGGTGCTGAGAGGGAGGACAGTCATGATCCTGTTATGGAATTCGCAGGGAGCACCGGGAGAGAATTGGGTCCGCCGAGTAGAAGGCCCAAGACAGATGTGGTTGGGAGCCGGAGAGTACTGATGCGACTGAGGACCTGGGGGACGTAAGAGTGACCCTGATTGAGGTCGAAGCATCAGCCAGATTGACAGCACCAGCGCGGGCACAGGGGAGTCGGATGACGGGTGTCGTAAGGTCGTTAGCAGAGCGGAGAAACGTCGGATTTCGCCTGGCGCAAGGGTCGTAAGAAAGAGCCAGCCACTTATAGCCGGGTCTTCAGGTAGAATTGTCTTAAAATATATTGTTGGGTTGAGTCGTAGGCAGGTCTTCAAAGCCCAATAGTGGAACACCAAGGAATCGCCCTTAACAGAGACATGATTGATGGCGTGCAGGCAGAGCCAGAGGGTCTTAACGTGGAGGAGGTAGCAGAAGTGGCAAATCGATCGTACAGGTCGTGGAGCGCGGAGTAGCAGAAATAAAAATAATGCTGAATAGCAAAGCAGTATAGCGGTCGTGAGAGGTCGCTCGAAGATTGCGGGGCCGTGTCGCCTAGAAGGCTCGCCAGAACCGGAAGGCTCGACAGATTCTTGTACCGAGGGACCCTCTTTTGTGCGGAAAGTTTGCCTGGTATGCCTGTCGCAATAAAAGGTGACTAACTGCTCCATACAAAGGAGATGATCGTTCACCTTTCGAGTATCCGAGCCGACTCTCTGACCCTTCGCCTTGGGGGCGAGGGCATCGCTATGGAGGTGGTAGACGACTAAAAGGCTGACCTGAGTGGACCGGGGAGCTTCACGATAATAGCCACGGTGGTTATGCGGCATTCACGCAGACGAGTCTGCAAGATGGCTGGTTGACGGGTTGGCCTGGGACAGGCTGTTTAACTACTCATCATCCAGTCTGCATCACAGAGAAGACAGAGCCGTCCGTCGCTCTGTGGGCGTCCTTGAGTGCAAGCATATCCCCTGCAGTATAATGTGTCGCTAGGGAGGAGCGAGCTCTTGACAATGGACGGACGAAAGTGAAGTTCGCCGCCGCCAACTTACATCCTGGGAAACTTGATATACGGACCGTTGTCCGGCCTCGTGGCCAGAAGAGTCAATAGAAGTTGATTGCGAACCTCTTTCTCGACCTCTTCAACGCCCACAGAATGACAAGACAGGGCAGAAACGTGATAGACCGCAAACGCAACAATAGGGCGAAAGGACAGCAAGGTGTGGGAAACCCCCGCTTTCTCCAGGCGCCAACTTGAACATCCCCCATCTTCTGGGAGGTCCCTTTGTGCAATCAGTTACGCTTGTATACTTGGCGACCGATATCGAACATCATGTCGATGGTCCATGTCTTCGACGTCCGAGACTACAAGAATGCCATAGACAATGGAGGCATCCTATACATAGGACGGGACCGGTTCGACACCTCGCGAGCTCTGCAGTTCGCCTTGATGAAGAATGGGCGAAAGATCATGGTACAAGTGCAGTACACGGGCCCGCTAGATACCGAGACTCCAGGCATGACCCCCGGAAGATGGGAGTATCTGACGGAGCTGGAGTTCGAGGTCGTGATGTCCATGTTACCGCAAATCGAGTTCGACCGCGTGTCGGCGAACTGGGTATATGTGGTCCGGGACCGCAACGGGTACTACCTAGTGTACCGAGACAGGAAACGGGCAGAGATTGTTACAGATCACTGGGCGCAATTAGTTGACGAGAAGGAGATCGAAGTCCACCGCTACTTCAGCTACGACGAGGGCGAAGGCGTGTGGCGCGGGCAGAACGTGCGCTTCCGCTACGCGTGGTGCAACCACCACAGTGGGGTCCAGGACCTGCTCTCGGAATACGCCGCGTACTTCATGCTGCGCAACCTGGATCTCACGTTCAAAGTTCTCGCCTTGGTCACCATCGAGGGCAGGGTGACTGGCTGGATGTGGGAGCGCCCGCATGGGCGAACTGTGCAGTACCGCGACCGCTCGCTGGTGTACGATGCCGTTGCAAAAATCCAGCGCAATGGCCTTCTCTACTATAGCATGCGCGCGCACAACATTATTATTACCGACGACGGAAAAGTGCGCTTCATCTATCTGGACTATAGCATAGCCTACTTTGAGCCTCACGAGCTTGAAGAGCTGGAACGCAGAGCGGAGGAGTACCACTGGAAGGCACTCCAGGATATCTTCGACCAGCTGAAGGACGTCCCGGAGCACATGGAACATCACCTCCAGTCCATATCCGATACTCACCTCATCTTCCCTAATGCCCGCTGTAGACCTTCCCTGACGTCATACTATGAGAAAGAACTGCTACCGTGGTTAAATTATGTGCAAATACTGCACAGGGCGATGCGGAAGTATGCTGCAGAGCTCACTATCAAGTCTCAAGCAAAGAAGGTTGCCAAGCACAAGCAGCGACTCCTCCTCGCAAATACCGAAGGAGATCTAGACGCGTCGGAGGACAGACCACTCATCGTCTCCCGACGCAAGCCGGGGATGCTCTCTGTCGGGATACCTGACCGACAGACCATACTGAAGAGCAAGCCGGTCGCCCTCAAGCCCAAGGCGAAGAAGAAGTTGCTGGCTCCCACTCTGGAGGATCTGTGAGCTATCGTTGCTCACTTTTCTTGCAGGCGTCTAACTTATTTTGCTTAACAGCGTCAAGTACGCGAAGCGCATGCGAGATACGGCCGGGCTACATGACACTGAACCTGGCCGCCTCGAGGAGATCCTGGATTAGAAAGTGTAGGATCGACAGATTAATGTTGGATCTATTAAGCTATGCCGTCATTCATCTTTGATTCGTTCATATAAGTATTGTTTCCAAGTTGATTCCCGATGTTGTGGTCGGGTATGTCTACATTTAGGTACTCGAGTCAAAGTTTTCTGCTTTCGTTGTAAGGGTTGTTCCGCTTGCTATCATCTTGTTTTCTTGCTATCTCTGTCGTCCTCATGACCTAGTTTTGTATCAACTGCGTTCCTTGGTGTATCCTCTGCTCCCTGATATGTAGTTGTTTGGACTTTGTGGCTTGCGGCTATGATCAATCGGTCGATCGGGAGAAGCTCGGGTCTACACGTGCATAGCACAGCCACAAAATACAAGGTCTCGCCACATGTTGGATCCATATGGACCTATAATCCACCCTCAAAATCTTGTGGGGGCCCAGGATTCTCGAAGGTTGAAGGGAAATGGTCAGAAAATTTGATATAGACTAAGTGGCATGTTAGGGAAACTCTCGTCAACGATCCACGCTAACGGGGAACTTCGTTGTAAACGATGGATGAAGGAGGAGCTGAAGAAGTATACTAGTAAAATGTTACACTCATATATGAGAGAAATAGAGCCTTTGGGGCATTGCGGCATTGACTTTTGTGGTTTATTAAGCATAGAGCGGGTACTTGGTTTTCTGCCCGCGCTGCCCGAGGCAGTCACGGCACGGCGAAAATCTGGCGGTGGAGCGGAGCCTCTCGCTCAAGAGTGGTGTGTGGTTGAGTTTCTGGCGCGCACAGAGTGGCGATCATGTTATAGCTTAAGCACAACTGCCTTCGCGACTGTTACCGGGTAGAGCCAGGATCCATTGGATTTTCCTGCGCTGCCTGTAACTTCATAGGGAAGAAAGAAGCAGGAGACATGGGAGATTTGGGCCTAGTTGCCATTTAATCAAGTGAGAGATTACTGCGCTACACCTGTAATTGTAGACTACGTAACATCACTACAGTACATTGTCCAGTGAAGTTTGCGAGGATGTCGATAAATATCTAGTGCGATCAGAAAGGTCCGTTCCGGACGGGATGCGATGTGCTGCCATTAGCTTGCTTCGTACTATGATATGTAATGTTGTATTTTGGCGTGAGGGTGCGCCCACAATATACTTGATGTGCTGTAGAGAGGGGAGGAGTGGCGGATATTATAGTTCTCGGGGTAGCGTATGATTGATCGAGTGCGGGGGCGTGTGGCGAGTGGTGGCTGTTGATCCACCAGCCCGAGATTAAGCTGCCTTGAGCCGACTGTGATTAGAGTGATTATTAGCTATTGCGGGACGGGGGAGATGTCGGGGCGGCGATAGAAAGAGTGCGGCGGCGTAGGCATTGCGTAATGTTCCTTTGGGGCCTGACGATGGAGAGTATGCCCCGTAGAGCCCGAGCAACACCTACCACGCCATGGGCGTCGATCGCATTTTAAATTGGGACAAGAGGGCGGAATTTCCTCTCCACGAACGATCGTGAATGTCCGAGGTCGCTTCCGTCCTCGCGGTGTTCGTTACGCGAGGCTTCCGGGAACGACTCATCCACAAACAGCACATCATTTACCGAGAGTAGCTGCCATCTGGCATGCCTTAAAGTTTCTGGACATGGGGTGAGGCAACCTCGGGGTATCGTTGCCGGAGACCTTGCATAAAATAGGGATTCAAGGCCAAACCATCGGGAGTAAAAATATATTGAACGTACCAAGGATCAAGTTCCAGCACCATGACTCTTTGGCGGCAGCCCTGACACGGTCCTGGGTCTTCGATAGTGCGGATGCTATCCTGGTGGGTGCACTTCCTGCCCGACAGCGCGATGGGGCACATACGCTCGATGTGCGTTTCTGTACCTTTATGACAGAGAAAGACGATCCTAAGATAATGACACATGTCCGGCACAATCTCAACATTCTTTCACGGTAAAGACTCACCATTTAAAGACCAATCAGGCGTCAAATCTTCAGGGCAAATGTATCCCTGCTTGTTACCGGCTGAGGTAACAGATGTGACTTACGCACACATACATCAAGATAGAGTTGTGGCGTAGGGGACCCATATTGCGTTGGTTCACCTTCGCGCTGTTCATACGTTGAGGATCCCGTACATAAGAGTTGCCTGTGTGCTTGGTAGCAGGCTGTGAGGAAATCCGCCTCCAGCGAGCATTGAGAGGCGTCGCCACCTGTCATCATAACATCTTGGGCAGCTGTGGTATACATCTGAGCACCAAGTTGAGTGAAGTAAACAGACTTGTTTGGACTGCATGACATACTATTCGCGCATGTTTGCTTCGTTTGGGGAGCAGGAGAGACGTTTCTTCCAGGACCCGGGTCAAAATCGAGTTCACGATTTCACCGCATTTTGGGATATCGATAGAGCTAGAATCCCCGACCTCTCCTCCATCGCCGTTACGCCGCTGAAAGCATGCGAAGGGGGATCCACGGACCACTACGTACTCCTCCGCGGCGAAGTTCCTCTACGTGCCGGTCACGTGCCGTCTGCCTCTGCCAGATGCGTCCTGCCTTTCTGAGCGAATCGATGGGCGCTGGAATGAGCGCCCGTGGTGGAGGCCAGCTTGCACTGCTCTACACGTGTATCTGATGTCCGGCTGAGCTCTGCAGTCTACCAGTATCCAGATGGACGCGCCCACAAAGCCATCGCCCCCGGACGTCGTTTATTTCGGGGTCTTCAACGACCGGGACGGGCCTATTCATGTGTTCCGGTGCGAGAGCTACACCCTAACCATCCAAACGAGATCTTTCCTGGGTCAGTTGGGTCAAAATAGCGAGCGGCGCCAGGAGTACAGGGATAACACCGCTTTCGATGTCGAGATCATCCAGACGATGCTTGGGAGCATCGAGTGGGGGCGGACGAATTACGCGTACCTGGTGCGCGAGAGCAGCGGCAGCTACCGGCTTATGTACAGGAACAAGGTCCCCAGACCGCTCACTTGCCATCTCTGGGCACCGACGGTGGACATTAAAGAGATTGATGTCACCCGCTGGCTCGATCAGCGAATATATCGGGAAGGAATATGGCGCGGGCGGGAAGTTAACCTCAAGATCATGGACTCACCTGAGTCATGGGTGGCCGACATGGTCTCCAGCGAAATCGACGGCGCACGAACACTTACGGCCCTGGGGTACTCATTCGAAGTCCTTGGCATTGTTACAAGCAACGGTGGGGTCGTTGGCATCATGTACGAGATCCCAGTGGGACGCGTGGTGCAGTACCACGACCGCGCAGCCCTCTACGATGCCTTCGCCGACTTGCAGAAGCATCGTGTCGTCTACCGAGGTATTACTACCACGAACGTTATCATCACGGATAAAGGTGTTCGTTTACTGGACGCCTCAACCGTTCTAGTATTCGGAGAAGACGAAGACGAAGATTTGGAAAGGTATGGGGAGACATGGCATTGGGAGAGATTGGCGAAGCTCTTCGAAGAGTACAAGCAGCGCCCTAACGTCATGCCCCTCGCTCGCGAAGTCAACGCGTACAAGATGGTTATCCCTCGACTACCGTCTTTATACCGCGAGCTCATTCTCGACCCGGAGATCATCGTCGTCGCGATGCTGGAATATCGCTTCAAGAAGCAACTCGATCCTGCGAGGTATTCGCAGCGGCAGTGGCAGGTTGCTCTTCGAATGGCGATGAAGAAGGTCGACGGTCGGTTGGCCTCTTCGTCCTGGGACATCCAGCCCAGCTTCGTCGGCTCGGAATCTTCCCGCACGTTGTCCGATACGTCGGGTGATGTCTATTCTGCTCTTGACAAGCCGCGAACTGTCAATCGTTCTATTCCTCGACTCCGTGTTACCGCTGAGGTCGCCTTCCATCCATACAGCCGATCAAAGGCGCGCCCAATTAGGCGCATCCTTGCCCCCGACCTGTCCTAGAATTGCGATGAGGTGAGTGTGTTTGTGTCGTCCGTATTCACAATAGCTTGACGTGGGGCTTCAAGGTAGCTTCAGGGACTTTCGTCAATAACGTCCAGTGGTACCGGCTCTCAGCTAGACTAGAGCCCTCGCAATGCCTGTCGCAGGACTCTGCATATCTGATATCGCGGCCAGCCCTGCAAGAGGTCCTGCTTGCTCTTGCACCGATCACTTTTATTACAACATACCCCTGATGGGCCATGTTCTCGCGTTGCTGTATTCTGATCGCTCTGTGTCGTTGTTGCTCTGCGCTTGCTTTCGTTCCATCATGTTTTGTATTATTAATGGATGTATTTGATGTGGGGTAAGGATGTACCTCCCTCCATGTCCAACCCAGTCGTCTCTATTCCTTAGATGATAAAGATTTGGGGGTAGGTAGTCGCCATCAATCCAGTATGTTCCTGCGCACTCTTCCGAGCTCCCCATCTGCTGACGTCCTGCTAGGTTTCCCCGATGTTCGACGTTGAGTAGTCTCTAGTTGAGAGCATTGAAATGTCGAGCAGTGTTTCCGTAGCTGTCGCTGGGCTGGGCGTTGGCAGGGTGAATTCCTGAGATATGACATTCTGCGCCCGCTGTCTGGGGGCTGCAAGGTTCAGATCTGCTCTGGTTGCGATGTCCAAAGCCTCCTATTGATCCGGTCTTGGTGGATGTTTGTTGCGTTCCAAAAGCATCCAGGTGCTCCGAGGCTGAAGCCGGAGATATGACCTCCGCTTCCTCAATTTGTCTCTGTGGGTCCTCCGCCCCCCGGTCAGCGTTTTCATGACGAGTACTCTACTATGGCGAGATATTGTGGGCCGCCTGCCCTAACGCATCTCAGTCGAAATAGGTGATTGTCGGTATGTCGTCTCTGTGCAGTGGAAGTCATCCCAAAGTGCGTGTCTTATCGTTCAGACCCAGCTTTCCAACATCTCCGCTGAGCGCTGATGTGGCACTCTCATGTGTGGTGCCATGGACCGCCGTTCACTGACAAGTGAAGTCATTGCCCAGCATGTATCTGGTGCGAGTTCCGCGGCTCGCTCGTCGTCTCCGTGTATGT
The DNA here is from genome assembly GCF_000344685.1 of Gloeophyllum trabeum ATCC 11539. Lineage (NCBI taxonomy): Eukaryota > Fungi > Basidiomycota > Agaricomycetes > Gloeophyllales > Gloeophyllaceae > Gloeophyllum > Gloeophyllum trabeum. The sequence goes on along the minus strand of NW_006920415.1, from coordinate 1,444,011 downwards.
CTACCACGACGGCGACCAAGGTGACTTTCCTAAAGCAGCGCGACGGTCGGCAGCGCCATCGTTTCGCATTTGCTGTGAATTGGAGCCGATATGACCACCAGCACCCACGGCGCTGCAGTGAAGGTAGGTATGCCTATCAGTTTATCCATCACTATCCCGACCGCCCCGTCGCTTCGGATCTTGGGCCAACATGAGTATCCAGGCGGCGCTACGATGGTGGCTTGCGTACTTGGTTTATTTCTGTGAGCTGCCATACATACTTCACGTTTGGCGGCTGAAACTTCGACTCCACCCCCTACGATTGTTCAGTGCGCACTGGATCGCCGCTCGGCGTTCAGGGCTGCAGATGGGTAAAGTGATGTTTCTCATCGCTATGCTATGCGACAGCACTCAATATGGATCGGGATAAATAGTGAGTCAAACCGTCGCATTGCGGTCTCTGAACTGCGGTAAGCAGTGCGTGAGGTTTTATGTTGTTATTGACGACGAGATGGCGTGTGCTTGAAACTTAAGTCTGCCATAGGTCGTTTCAGCCGCCCATCACCTGCCCTAGTGAAGCTATACAGCATATTAGGTTTCTGACCTGCAGTACGCTTGCGATGTCGGAGTCCTCGGTGATCCATGAGGCGAGATGTCGTAGCTCCGCTGACGCTGCAGCGAAAGGTGTCCTTGGTTCACTCAGCGGCGTAAGTGAAACGTGGAGAAGGTTAATAGGACTTGCCACTCATAGGGAAGTGTATTTTTTTCTCTTTCTTTTTGCTTGTGTTGAGGAACGATGCGGCGTCCGGGCAATCATAGACTGCCTTGCCGCCAGATATCCGATGGAGGGCATGGCAATCGTGAGGACAATGTGGAGATTTATCCTTTGGGAGAAATAACCCACAGGGGAATATATTCGTCCCATGACGACTCCTCAGAACATGTAAATATACCCTCGTGCGCTTAATATAGTCGAGGATCCGCGCACGATCAGTGACGCGGGTACGGCGGTCTTGGGGCCTTGTGCGCAGCGACGAGCGTAAAAGGGCGGGTCTTATACTCTTGGAATTTGCCCCTGGTTGTATCTTGCCATCCTTACTGTTACGCTCGAGTCCTCGACGCCCAAGCACTATGAATGGTGTATCAGGACTCAGCGGCCGTCTGCGCGAAGAGCCTCACCTACGAATCATGACTGTATCAATTGTCCAAGATCCTGTGAAGTCTGAGTGACTCCAAAGTGACTCAATCAAGTCTATTGTGAGTTTCCAGAGCCAAACTCACTGGCAGGCTGTCTGCAGGTTGAAGTATGGGTGCCTTAATATTTACCACCACATTTTCCTTAGACAATACTTGGCTATGAAAGGTCCAGTGTGCTTCGTCTCTCATCCCTCTTGTATGGCTGCTCTGTTCCACGAGGTGAATTCTAAAGTGGGTGTTTTGGATCTCGAAACGAGTTCGAAGCTGGAGTAGTGTACGGGGTAATAGGCGGCGGTAATTAACCGAGTTAATTAACAGGCTGTAATTCACCGTAAATTAACCAGAGGTTGTGGCGAACCTGAGATTCACCCGGTGAATCAGGGTGAAATAGGGTAAACCTCGGAGAAGAGGTCCCCTTGTCCTGTCTGTATCCCTAGCGCCTCCCTGTGCCTACTGCAGTTATGTCTGTACGCTCTTACATTAGACTACCCATACGCTATATGTACTTCATTGAGAAATGTGTCGGTATAGCTATAGCAGGCCTGTGGCTGCCCGACCGGTAACTAAAAGCTTCGGCCAATTTCTAGTGGCCTTTTTTTTGTCGCGCCTGCACGATGTCCTCTCTGACACTCCACAGGGCCCCTCCATAGAGACCGTGGACAGCGATAGAGATGTGTCGGATGATGCGGTTATGGATGACACGCCGCTGGAATGGGATAAGTGGTAGCATACCGAAATGATCTATTTGACGGTTGATTTCCCGGTAAAATATACCTAATTCATGCGTTAATTGACGCCAAATAGCTCTTTA
>NW_006920415.1:1414438-1441627 GCF_000344685.1 Gloeophyllum trabeum ATCC 11539 | reverse complement strand
AAGAGGTCCCCTTGTCCTGTCTGTATCCCTAGCGCCTCCCTGTGCCTACTGCAGTTATGTCTGTACGCTCTTACATTAGACTACCCATACGCTATATGTACTTCATTGAGAAATGTGTCGGTATAGCTATAGCAGGCCTGTGGCTGCCCGACCGGTAACTAAAAGCTTCGGCCAATTTCTAGTGGCCTTTTTTTTGTCGCGCCTGCACGATGTCCTCTCTGACACTCCACAGGGCCCCTCCATAGAGACCGTGGACAGCGATAGAGATGTGTCGGATGATGCGGTTATGGATGACACGCCGCTGGAATGGGATAAGTGGTAGCATACCGAAATGATCTATTTGACGGTTGATTTCCCGGTAAAATATACCTAATTCATGCGTTAATTGACGCCAAATAGCTCTTTAGCCCGGGGCTTTGCCCCGTCCCCGCTCTGGTTAATTAACCGTGAATTACGCAGGGTAAATTAGCCCCCCCAGACCGCGACTGTTAATTTACTCGGTGAAGTAAGGCTCCGACCTATTACCCCTTACACTAAGCTGGAGGACATAGATCATTCATCCTCTGCTACTTCCCTCTATGGTATGCTTTTATTACATAATCGCACCTAGATCACGCTTACCGCGTCAAATCTAGACATACAGGTTTTGACGATCATCACTATCATGTTGGGGCATCCCTAGACCTCTCATTGGAGACAACCATTGGAGACAACCAGGACCTGAAATTGTGCTGCTCCTCAACCCGAGTTTGTCATTGTACCGAGATCCAACATCGACGGTGGGCACATCGTACACCGTGGGCAGCCGCCGCGCAGACGAATATTTGCACACCGACGATTCGTCTGCGCTGCTTACACCGAGCATATTCATCGCCGTGTACGGCCGACACGACGCCATCAACGCGGTTTGATTGGTCCCGGTCGCGATTGTAATGATGCTCGCGTGATCATGATCAACAACACGGCAGCGTTCGCACCATGGCCAACCGCCAATCAAACCTCGAATTCCCGTACGGCCTCAATGACCGCCACCGAAATCCGTCCCGCATGAGATACCCCTCTCGTCGCCCGTCCAACGATTAGCACTAATCACTGGTGCACACCACTCGGTGCTTTCGTTGCGACTGGATCGACTTCGATACCCCCCTACTTTGACCCTGATTCTGAGACGACAATTCGAACACTCTTTCTGTCCTGACATTCCTTGAAACCCACCGCTTGCAACTTGAATCCGAACATGGCGGGCACACTACCAGTCCGCCCACTAAATTTCCAGAGGAGGCCAGAGGGGGACCCGCAGGACTTCTCGTCGTCCACAGCTTCCCTCCTTCCGCCTGCTTCTCCGCGCTCAGACAGACCTGATCCTCGTCCTACATTCGCCCAGGGGCCCCGCTCGCTCAGGAGCATGTCTAGCACCACTTCCCTGGTAGGGTTTCTTATAATTGACTCTGCTCCCGCTCTTATCATGTTCTACGCTGTCTTGCGCGATGCCAACGCAGAATCACTCATCATACAGCGCCGTCACTGATGAGAAAGAACGCTCCGGCACCGCCCGCTTCGTCGACACCTTCCACTCGCACTCGGACCCGAACGTCTGGGGCGCACACCTCTTCTCCAACCAGCCCGAGCCGGACGACTTCCTGCACAACCCCGACCCAAGACGGGACCACTCCTGGGATCGCGGCGGGACGCTGTTTACTGGGCGGGGAATAGTAAATTTGGGGTGTTTGGCGCTGTTGGCGCTCGGGCTAATTGCACTGTTGTAAGTGTGGCTTTCTTGCGTTGGAGTATGGGAGTGGGCGGGTGTGCTAATGAACTGATTGACGGCGGGAATTTTTCTCCCAGCGCGGGGTATCCAATCACCACCTATTTCACGACGCACAACCTCAACGGCCTATTTCGGACCAACGCCACCGGCCAGGTACGTCCCTTCGACCCTTCCGTTTCCCCGTCATTTCCGCTCACGACCAATGGCGATAAAAGGTTCCGAGCATGTCGGGCAACTGGGGCCTTATAGATCTCGACACACCCAAGGAGTCGTACACAAAAACCGCGCTGCGCGACGGGAGCGAATGGACGCTAGTATTTAGCGACGAGTTCAATGTGGACGGGCGGACGTTCTTCCCTGGGGACGATCCGTATTGGGAGGCGGTTGATCTGCATTACTGGCAGGTAAGCCGGGAATTCTTGTTTTTTGCTTCAAACACCACCAGACGCCAATGGATGTGCTGGACAGACGGGAGACATGGAGTGGTATCACCCCGACGCGATCACCACGAAGGACGGTGCGCTGCACGTCACGCTCAAGCCGCACAAGATCAAGGGCATGGATTATATGGGCGGGATGATGTCTACGTGGAACAAGTTTTGTTTCACGGGCGGGCGGTTCGAGGCCTCCGTCAGTCTGCCCGGGGTCAACAACGTGATTGGACTGTGGCCGGCAATATGGACTATGGGAAACTTAGGTAAGTTCCTCTGGATCCAGGATCAGTCACAGCGCGGTAAGCATTCTGACGGTGCGTAGGGAGGGCTGGATACGGGGCCAGCTTGGAGGGCATGGTGCGTACTATTCCTCCCTCGCTTTTGAACTTTTTATACCTATCTGATCCCGTCAGTGGCCGTACTCTTACGACGCGTGCGATGTCGGCACGGTCAAGAACCAGTCAATCAACGGCGTGCCCCCCGCAATCAGCACTGTCGACCCGACGAAGCCCGGCCCACTCTCGTACCTCCCGGGGCAGAAGCTGTCAAGGTGTACATGCCCCGGAGAGACACACCCCGGCCCGATGCACTCGGACAACACGTACGTGGGTAGGAGCGCGCCCGAGATCGATATGTTTGAGGCACAGGTGAGTTACTTGTAGTCAGGCGGAATGGACTGGGTATTGATGGAGTGTGCGACTCTAGATTGGGCCGCTTTTTGATGGTGCGCCGTCGGTAGGGCAGGTGTCGCAATCGTGCCAGTGGGCGGTAAGTTCGTTGTCTCACTGCTACTTTTGGATGTATTCTAACTGGAGTTATCGAAATAGCCTTTCGATGCGAACTACAAGTGGCAGAACACCTCGGACAATTTCAAGGTTGTGGACAAGACGATCACAATTCAGAATACGTACGGGGGCGGGATATATCAGCAGGCTACGTCCGCGATCACGCAAACAAGTATGTCGTCATATTGAAGTGTTATCCGGTGCTCTGAACGCCTTTGGGGACGCTGTTGTATTATATAGATCAGGAGTGCTATGAAGGCAATGGTGACTGTTTTTCTACTTATGGGTTTGAGTACAAGCCTGGTAAGGGTTCTTCACATCTCCCATCGGAGAGCGTATTGATGATAGTGTCGTAGGCTTCGATGACGCCGTGAGTGCATCGTTTCGCGGAAGGAATCAATTGACATCGAGCGCCACGGTAGTATATAACATGGATCACAGACGATAAAGAGGCATGGACGCTGGAGGTAGGCGGAGTGGGCGCCAACCCCGAGACGCAAATCTCCGCGCGGCCCATCCCGCAGGAGCCCATGGTATACCGTTCTTCCCTCGTTGCCAATGCCTCTAAACTCAACTGCGCCGCGAACACAGTACATGATCATCAACCTGGGGATGTCCACGTCCTTCACCGGTACTGTCGATGTGGAGAATATGCCCTGGCCGGTGACGATGAAGGTCGACTGGATCCGGGTCTACCAGCCGAAGGACAAGATCAACGTCGGGTGTGATCCGGAGGATTTCCCGACGCAGAGTTATATCAATGCGTGAGTGCCTTCTCTCTAAATGCCCCACTGCAGGAAATCTGACATTGTCGACAGGTTCATGGAGGCTGTAAGCTCGTTCATCGTAGGGTCCATTACGGGGATACTGATCGCCGTTTTCCCATGCACAGTATACTAACCCTAACCTTACCACGTGGACCGATGACTTTGGGCAGTCCTTCCCGAAGAATAGTCTGATTGACCAGTGCTGATCATGATAGATGCTCTTCATCTGTTTCTCGCACGCTCTTGGATCTGCTAGAGGCAGCCCGTTCACTCCTTTCGTCCCACGGTGCTTTCGAGTCCAAGTTACCGTCACTAGGGTTCGCCTTGACCACTGCCGTGGTTGTTCTATAACTTTTTATTATTCAAATGCTGTATCTGTACGTCGGGTGGGTTGTTTTGCTTTCGTTGGATTATAGTTTGTGCTACTATGTTATTATTATCTGGAGGAAGGTTGGACGGGCTCAGTGTGACAAGTGACCATTTATCCCGATCCCGCGACATCTTCGATATGCTTGATCGCAGCAGCTGCGCCCTGGAGCTGCCTGGGGTGTTCCCGTCTTCTGGCAAGCTGATTGAACCGCCGTTGGTTTCGTCAAAGTATTGGCGACGAGAGGCTGAGAGGTACTTCTTCCCCACCTGCGGCAGCTTGCGTCGACTTAAGGCCCATCATCCTACAATCGGATCAGTCACCGTCTCTCCACCTCGACTTGCTCGCTACAGATTCCAGAGAATTAACAGCTAGGCTAGGCCCTGACATCCCGGTGTTAGCGAGCTTCCCACAGTGGTTCCGCAACGCAGCGAGGTACCCCAGCAAGCACTGTCTAGTGAGACGAAGCTGGGAATGGGTACGTCGTCTGCAGTCGTCAAGGCAAGGCATTGTGGTTGCCGTGATCGTCGACGTTTCCATACTCGCACCACTAACTTCCAAGTGTTATCGAGCCCTATCACATATGCGTAACACCGTGCTGCGCAATGCAGAATTCACTCGCAACTCGACCGGTGCACGTGGATGTACAAGGCATACCGATTCATGTATCCTACAGTCCTCTGCAAATGCTCACGCAGTGCCATTATCGACTGGGAGGAAATATGTACATCAATATCCTGCCGGAACCTGCCACTCCTGCCCACGAATTATGCCTACCCCTCCACCTCCGACCATTCGCTGCTCTCATCTCGGTCCTTATCTTCCTTCACAACTACCATATCATCACTGTCCGACTCAATACCAGTGGTCGAGTCTGACTCTGCCTTCCGGGCGGGTAGCAAGAACGTGTCCACCTGTGCATCCGTATCGAAGTTCCCGGCACCTTGTTCAGTCGAGGCTGCGGCAGATGCGATAGGAGCGACTGCCACGTCCTCCTCAGTCTGCGCAGAGTTCTCCCTTGTCTCCGGTCTACTGCTGGGTTGGATCGACATCGCCGCGGTCGGCGTGTTCTCGACGGGCTTTTCGGAAGCCGTCGACGGCGGTTGAGCATCCGCCGGTTCCAGTTTCTTTTGTTGACTGGCGACTTCGGCGTGGGGGACGCCATCCAATGTTTCAAGCGCGTATTGAACGTCTTCGGACTCCTGGGAAGACCTTTCGAGCTCGGGTTCATCCTGTGTGCTCGGAGGCTGGTCTTCGCTGTCAGTGGGAGGCTGCACGCTTTCTTCAGGGCCGTCGAGCAGGGTACCAGACGGTCCGTCTGTCTTAGTCTCGGAGACTTCGCCTCCATCGGACGCCACGGTGTCCGGCGCAGACTTTGCGGAGTGATCCCCAGCACCATGGTCTGCTTGTGATACCTCTGCGTGCTCTGTCACGATAGCTGGCTCCCCTGGCACATCAATCTGGGGTCCAAGCTCGGCCGGACTCGTCGGATCGCCCTCTCTAATGGGAATGGTCACCTTCCCTTGCTCCTCGTCGAGTTGCACTGCAGCCACAACGGTGCTTTGAGAGTCCTCGACAGCGACGGCCACCTTCTCCCGCTCTTCGCCGGCAACCTGCATGGGAGAAGAATGGGGCTGCTGATCCTGCTCTGTGGCCTGAGTGTTCTCTACGATCGGAGTGAACACCTCATGCCCCTCCTCCTCGGCAACCTGTGTCGCGTCCCACATCTGCTTCACCATATCACCGAGACTCTCCAGCGCCCTCTCCACCTCCCTTACAACGCTCCGTCTCCGTCCCCTGACTTTATCATCCCCGCCGCTCTCCACCTCGTCCAGCTTGCCAAGCAATCCATTCAGCGCGTGCTCGTACATCAGAAGGGCCGTGTTGTTTGAGGTGTACGCCAGCTTGTATTCTTCAGTGGAAGGGGAGGGGAGGAAGTCGAGGTGGGGAGGCAGAGTGAAGGCTGCCTCGAGTGACCGGAGGGACGCTTGTATCTCGCCGATGGTCTTGAAAGAGGCGAGCCGTGTGCGGTAGGAGCGGTAGAACTTCAGGATAGTTGATGCCGCAGTCTCCCTGTCAGTTGTGGGTGTGGCAGGAGTACCCCGTGGCTTCACTTCGGGCGTAGGCGACCCAACTTCAGCATCAATTTCTCTTGCCCTCCCCTTGACACGTGCGCTCATCGTCTCTTGGGTAGCTGCGAGGGCCGATAGAAGGTCCCGGATGTCCCGTCGGATCTCCGGGTCCTGCTCCATCTCCAGGCGCTCCCGGAGCCGCTCTTTCAACGACTTCGAAGGCCCTTCCTCCCGGTTCTCTTGCGCCGGCTTTCCCTCTTCTGGTGCCTCTGAGCTGCGTGTGTGAACGCTGATACCGTCAACCAGGTCCCGCAGAGTTTCAGCCATGTCCTCGTCCCGCCCGCGGCACAGTTGGTCTTGGAGTTCTTCCTTGATTTGCGCGGTGAGACGGTCCAAATCGACTTCCTCATCTATAGTAGACGGAAGTGGTTCCTTGGCTTTCCCTTTGCCCTTGACATCCGCTTGGGTAGCTGCTGACTCGGGCGTTGGAGATTCGTACAAGGAGTTGAGCAGGTCTCCGAGGGTCACGAACACACCTTCCCGCGATTGCTGAGCTCCATGGACATGTTGGCGTGCGTGATCTTCCCTCTGACTGGAATACCATCCATCTCGCGAGTGTGTGTAAGCCTGCGATTCACATCGATCAGCGCCCCGTCCGATTCCACAATCAAAGATACTGCTATTTACCTGTACTCTCTTCATAGCGCTCAACAGCTGAGTGTATTCGGCTTCCTCCTGCTGCCGGCGCATCCTCTCCAGCTGCTCGCGGCGTCTATGCTCGTGCAGCGCCTGGATCTGCATAACGCGTCTCCGGCTGGCTTCCTGGTACTCTTTCTCCGCGCGCCGTCGTCTAGCTATCTCCTGGCGTCTGGCTATCTCCTGGTAATAGTACGCCTCTTCCTCCTGCCTCCTGCGCTCCTGCTCCAGAGCGGCGACGTACATGGCGTCGAGTCTTGTTGGCTGCCGCCGATAGTGTGGGTGGAATACGGTCGGGTCGAAGCTGAGAGCAGGTACGGTGTATGCTGCGAACATTGTGGATTGAATGAAGAGCGTGGAGTACCGAGTGTTGTGAAGAACAAGTGAAGTGAAGCTATCTACCGCACTCCCAGCCTTTATACCCCCCCTCCATGTCTTACCAATCATGTCTGTCAGCGCATACCTACGCGTCGGGACGCGTATGCCCCGCTCGTACCTTCGAGAAGTCACTCCATACACTGCACTCAACTGCGCGGGCGGGGCAGTATTGTGGCGGTGGCTTCGGGGAGGGAGGAGAAGCACCTAGAAGTTACCGGATAAGGCAATTTGCGCCTAAATAGGCGCTCGTTGTCCACTGCTTTTGGAAGCTGTGGCGGGAGCGCGCAAGCGCCGTGAAACGATGGCTGGTAAGTAGAGTTATTTGGCTTAGTTTACAAGAGGTACTGATCCATGTAAATCACCCTGCCGTGACCCGGTAGGCCACAAACGCATTCTAATACAGAGTTATGTAGCTTTTCAGACCAATTTCCGCTTCTTAGGCGCCTCAAGCTAATCAGCTTGATGCTTGGTAATGTGGCATGAACACAGAGTATAAAGCCGCCTCGTATCCTCACCATTACCTAGTCATCCATACAAAATGTGGTTGAAAGGTAGACGCTGGTACTGCCGATGTTAACGGGCACAATATTGTCGCCCGTATACCAGCGGGAAGGTAGCAGATCACATTACAATACTTTACGAGCAGACCCCGAGGTCATGTAATGGGTGATGGTTTGAAATGGCCTCGGGCCTGTGTGTGGATTCCCTTTGCATAATTGTTTGACCTCATGCTAGGCTACCAACCCCAAACCCCGCCTTGAGCTCACTCGCCAGCCCATCCAGCTCGTCCCCCTTCTCATCCCCGGGCAGCCCCTTCTCCTCCTCTACGCATTTTTCACAGCCGCATGCGCCGAATCCCCACTGCTGCAGCTGCCGCCTCCTTTCCTTCACGCTCATTTCGGGATCGACGTAGCTCACCACGAGCTCCTCCCCCGGTTCGATGGGTGCTTTGGCGAGCACGGTGATGCGCGAGAGCGCGGTGCGTTGGTCGAGGTGCCGCACAGAGATGTTGGGCCTACAGGAGTGGTTGAGGTGCGAGTGCAGGACGTAGATGCCGCCGTGCGTCTCCTGATCTGTACCCGTGTGTCAATACACCCCAGTCCAGATATGAATACGAGGATAGGGCGTAAGATCAGGACATACTGAGGTTCATCCGCCCTAGACCGCGCAGGAAGCCGTCGTATTCGAATAGTTCTTTCGCTACGTCCTCCCTGAGGGGCTTTCTGAGTATCTTGCTTAGCTTCTTCTTCGCTTGCTCGGTCGGCGGGTCCTGGAATGCATGCACGAACAACTGGTGGGCTTTCTTCCACGTCGCGCGGTCCGGCTCCACACCCTTGCTCCTGCTTCCCTATCAGCTATCCACACGCATAACGTCGTGAGTATGACTTCACGCACGCGAGATCCGCAAACCTTTCCTCCATCCCTAGCACCGCCAGGCCTTGCACAATCCTCCAGTCATTCTCAAACGCCTCCTCACCCTGCTGCCACGCCAGCAGCAACCTCGCCGTGCACTGCGCGAGCGAATGCAGCGTCTGCCACTGCATTTGTCGCGCAAAGTTGATGAGCGGAACAGCAGCGGGGTTGCGCGAGGGGCAGAGAAGGGAGTGGGTGGCACCCGAGCGCGAGAGGCAGAGGCGGTTACAAAAGCGCGCGGGGCAGTAGGATGAGGAAGTGGAGGAGGGGCAGTCGACCGCCATGGGTTTGTCGGTGAGGGGCGTGGAGCAGTACGTACAGGCGCGAGAGGTGGCTTGGAGGTCGTAGAGTTCCCTATGCAAGTCAAAAGGAATGTTGACATTACCGGTCTATCTGCCATTGTATTCCTCTGCTAGTTGGGTAAAAAGTACATACCATTCAGGCGCGAGGACGAACGGGTCCTCCTTCCAGACCACCTCCACCTCCTCAATGCGCTCCTTCGCGACAAGGCCCTTCCCCTTCTGCCTCCCGAAATCCTTCACCTCAACTTTAGCCGTCCATTTCGCGATATCTAGGTCCTTGATGATCTGTGATGACGGATACTGTCTTTTTGAGGCAGGCGCGTTCGTCAGACCCGCGCTTTGCAAGATTTTGCGCGTGCGCTTCTCACTGACTGTCCAGTCTGGGTGGGCCACGACAAGGAGCGCGTGCAGCTTTGGGATGCCTAGGCTGGGGTTTTCTGATTTCAAGGCTACTAGGCTTTGCCTGAGCTCATCTTCGGTCGGGATGGTAGATGTCATCGCAGCATGAAGTGAGAGAAATTGAGCAGCCGTTACAGTGCAGAGATTTGTACGAGTTTGTTTATGGATAGGTTACGCGTCGGACGGTTTGGACAAGATGTACACACGTCCGACTCCGCGTAATCATAAAGCGCCTTCGTGGCATCGTATATCCATCTCGAGAAACGGCAGCAAAATACCGAACGATATCATATACGACGTACAGGGACTCCTTGAGGTAAGACGCGTCGACATGGGCGTGCTGTAACAACCATCATGGCAAGACGCAAGTTGCGTGAAGAGGGATGGGTACCGCACAGGTACCGCGTTCATGTCCCCGGTCCACATCCGGCCATACAATACGTTCGCAGCTATGTGGCAGTACGTATTCATGTATTCTGCGGCCCTTGAACATATATAACGTGCTACGCAGTCGTCCCAGGCCTCCTCGGAAGTCGTCTTTGTCAATACAGACAGATACAAGCCATTACGGAGCAAGTGTTTCTCCACGGGTACCCTTCGCTATGGGTCGTGGGCAACTGGTTCAGCATTGAGCACCAAACGTGCTTGAACCCTCCATGCTGGGGGTCAGTGTGTTCCCCATAAGCCCTTCGATGTCTCTGGCAGAGCGCGAGAACGTGAACGCCCGGATGAGCGTCGCCAGGAATATTTTTGTGGGTTGTCCGTGATAAACCTGCGATCTTCAAGGTCTGAGGAGGATTATACGCACTCATCTGGAGCTTCGCGAGTTTGAAGCCTCTGAACAGCCGTCTGCGATTTCCAGCTTCAAAGCTCGTGGCTTACACTCACATGCACGCCCGTGCTCCGCCAAAGAAATTCATCCTGTCGTTGACAATTTCAGGGCCATCCTTTCAGGAGGATGCGGTACGGCCATTCACAAGCTCGCATAGATTCCAGGGTCGTGTGCTTCCCTGACATTATCTGGCAGGGGCGAGAGCCACCGTTTAGGCTTCTAATCCTCCGGATCGTCGCCCCAGAGGTTCTGCCACGGTTCGCTACCATTATCCTGACAAAGAAACGCGTTCCCTGCGGGCCGAACACTTTGCGTATCTTCGTCCCATCCCGTCCGACAATCGGTGTTGACAATGGAAGCATTGGATCCTCTTGGGTTCTGGCGGGCCCCGGTAGAAGATTGTTGGGAGCCTCGGACATGCGACCCACGAAAGGCACTGGAGGGTACCTACGAACTCAGAGTAAGCCTAGGGTCCGGGCTGATGGATACAGCCCAGGACTCACAGCCGTAGCGTCGCTCTGCAGATTGGCATCAAGATACGGTAGTCCAACAACCTCACCGTGCGCAAGCTCACCGTTCTCGTACGCCGCATCTAGTTCGAGACGCAGCTTCTCCTGCACGTCCGGGCGCTGCGCAAGGAGGTGCAAGAGCTGGGCCAGCGCTGAAGAGGTTGTATCCATCGGCGCAAAAATCAAAGTGCTTCGCTCAACCTCGTTCGTGACTGCCAATGCACTATGCCGTGTATACGTACGACATATGTCCTTTTATCTCTTCTTGCGATATTCTCGCTACGGACCAGGGCGGATCAAGGCACGTCGGATGCTGGAGATATCTATTATCTTGAACTTCTTCTTCCGTACTTCCTAAGGTGACTTCAACGTTCTTCTCAACCGCCTCCAAACGCGACCTGTACGTTTTTACGGGATTTAACAGGAGCTGGTTGATGGAGGTGAGCTAGCTACTTCGGACACATCTCTCAAATTCCACTCGAACCGCATATATCCATCTGAACATACGGCTCTTTCAGTAAACGATACAAGTTACAGGCAGATATGCTTCTCAGTATCATTGTCCGCTATGCACTTGTCGCCCAGATCCCATGCCCGAGGCCGCTCATCAACTCAGCTTCGAAGTGGGCAGCACGCCCTATGTGAGTCAGACAAACATCATGTGAGTATTCGACTGTTTTCTCCTGTCGGTTGAACCAGTCTTACCTGTGCATCCATCAACCTCATTCCTCCTGTCAATGATAAATCCTATGCGACCTTCGTCGATTCATATGCAATAGTGATCTCACGACGGAGACTCCGTAGTCAGCCCGAGTCTATGCCAAGGCAGCCCAGTCTGAGTCCACTCGGCGTTACGAATACTCACAGGCCCTTCTGCGTGCGAACGCGCGAATCATAATGTCTCGTCAAGAGGCACCCAGTGAAAATCGGAGTTTAGCATCGCCGTAGGCTGCTGCAAGACTGTCACATCAATTCGTACTTCAGACCTCGGGCCTCGAGGAGAAGTCACCGAGCTATACTCACTGGCGGAGAGATCACCATTGATTTCTCTGCGGAGACTTCCTTAGTCATCCCAGCCTCCGAGACCAGTGCGCTTTCGGCGTCTAGTAAAGTTATAAAGACAGGCGGGCGATCTGCAATATCGCACACCACCCGGGATAGAAATGACGCAACAAAAGGCACTATTCCTCGAGAAGCCGCTGGGGGCGTTCGTAGTGGAAGACAGACCCATCCCATCGCCCGGTCCCGGAGATCTACTTATCAAGGTTGAGGTGACGGCTCTCAACCCGCTAGAATGGAAACTCCATAGGGGATTAGTCTCCGCCTATGTCGATAAGTATCCTGTCATTCTCGGAGTGGACATTGCAGGCACGGTCGTAGACGTTGGCGAAGGGGTCACCCACTTTGCAAAAGGAGACAGGGTGTAAGGAATTTTCTCGGCCTTCTCATATACTTCCCCTGACTTCTGCGTACGCTAATCGGAATCACTCAAGCATCGTTCGAGTCTGACAGGGCCGGCTATCAGCAGTACACCCTGACAGTAGCAGAACTCACAGCCAAGGTACGGCGTGCGCATGCGGACTTGATTTTGTTAAGATGGATTCCTCTCTTGTGTTCACACCTTCAGGTTCCGTCTCAGCTACCACTTGAGGAAGCGGCCTCGATCCCTAGCGCCTCAGTAGCTGACGCATTTGGGTTGTACGCTGAGGACAACCCAGACGGCCCTGGGGGCGCCGGGTTAACCCCTCCCTGGGAGACAGGCGGACGTGGCAAGTACTCTGGTAAACCCTTCGTTGTTCTTTGGAGGGGCATCCTCCCTAGGACAACTTAGTAAGTCCTCTCACCAGGACTCGGCGAATACTCACACAATCGCCTTACAGCGATCCAATTTGCGAGGCTATCCGGCTTTTCACCCATCATCGTCACCGCGTCATCCCGTAACGAATCCATCGTCAAGTCCCTCGGGGCGACGCATGTCATCGACAAAAATCTATCAGGAGATAGCCTCCGCACGGCGGTCTCCTCCATCACCTCCACGCCCATCGAGATCATATACGATGAAGTGAGCCTCAGGGACACGCAGCAAGCTGCATACGACCTCCTCGCACTGGGAGGGACTCTAGCCCTTACCCTTCCCCCGACGTTCCAGGCCGACGCGCAGGCGCGTAAGAGGGTATTCTACGTTCACGGTTTCGCCCACAGTCCGGAGCTGAGGAAGTTGAGCCTGAGCTTCTTTGCTGCCCCGAGGACCTGCTTGCGAAAGGAGACATTAAGGTAAGAGTGACTGATGTCCCTGCTTTGAGTGGGTTTATCTGACTGGTGCTTGGTAGCCGAATCCTGTGCGCGTGCTCCCGGATGGCTTGCATGGCGTAGCGGGGGGATTGAATGACCTTGAAGAAGGTCGCGTTAGTGGTCAGAAACTCGTAGCAAGTCCTCAGGAGACCAAAAATCAAATATAAGATATGTATAAGCATTTCAGCCTGTGTACTGGAGGATGGATATATTCTGCTCACAGTTGATAAATGTAGTGCAGATCGACCATACCTCACCTCACCAATGAGCTAATGGGACCATGCTTCCAACCAGTGTACGATTCAGAGCAGAGTAGGCTTCTGCTTGAGCTCTTGAGCGAACATGTCAAATGATCCAGTTGCTGTTCTATTACATGGTCTTGAGCATCTTGTCTCGATAACATACTCCTACTAAAGGAGCGGATGTTCTGGTTGCGGCGCCACTCGTCCAAACAAGGAGTCCTTCCTAGATTTGGCCATTGCAACATGCCCGAACGTGGAAGTCAGCTCGGTCATCATAGTAACTTGAAGCCATCGTATGTTCTTTCCAATTGGAGTTCGGGTATTTGTTGGGATGCGTAATGAAGGTCGGGCGATATCAGACATCGCCAGGCACGGAGACTCGTAATCCTAAGAAATATCGTTACTCATGATAATAGTACATCTCGGACGCAGGTAACGTAGAACTGAAATACCGGTACAAGATCATCTCTTCTTTCCGACTTACATTTTAATCCTTCGATACCTTGATCACAACTTTTCCAACGTGCTTCTGACTGTCAAGGTACGCATACGCTTCCTTCGCCTCTTCGAAGCTGAACACCTTGTCCACGATGGGCTTGAGCTTGTTGGCGATGATGAGACGGTTCATCGACTCGAACTGGTCGCGCGAGCCAATTAGGATGCCTCTTATCATCGCGGCCTTGCCTAGCGCGACGAGAGGGGCGTCGGAGGTGTCCGTAGACTGTATTATACGGATACGGAGGAATGAGTGACAAAAGATGGGGGAGGACAGTAAAGGTCACGCTTACGCCAGCAAGGAACCCAATCATATGGACCCACCCCGCATACCTCACGCAGTCCAAGCTCTTCATCAATGTGCCCTGGCCGCCCACTTCCACAACGTGGTCTACACCCCTCCCTTCCGTAATCCTTAGCACCTCCTTCTCCCATTCCGGCGTCTGCCTGTAGTTGATGAGGTGGTCTGCGCCGAGCTCCTTCGCTATTGTTAGCTTCGCGTCTGAAGAGGAGGTGGCGATGACTGTTGCGCCCGACGCCTTGGCGAACTGCAGCGCGAAGACGCTGACGCCGCCAGTGCCCTGCACGAGCACGGCGTCGCCCGCCTTCAGGGGCGTAGGGCCGTTCAGGGCGTTATACGCGGTCAGAGCTGCGCAGGGAAGGGTAGAGGCTTCAACGTAGGACAGGTGGGAGGGAATGTGGACCAGGGACTGCTCGCTTAAATCAGCAGGGATGATCGGTCGTAACATGGCAAATGATACGCACATACGCCGGAAAGTTCCTGTACTCGGTCAACACCCCGTCGATGGGTGCACCCAGCCCCGTCCACTTGATCTTTTCGTTCACGTCGCCGTAGACATGGTCGAGCGCAAAGTTCGCGCAAACGCGATCGCCCACCTTGAAGCCCTCGACGTCCGCGCCAACAGCGATGATCTCGCCGGCCATGTCGGAGCATGGGACGACGTTCTCCTTATTTCCGAGCGGGTACGTTCCCTTCGAGACCATAAGGTCACGGAATTGCAGAGAGACCGCGACGATTTTTACGAGGACGTCGTTCGCCCTCGGCTGAAGCAGGCTGACCTCTTTGAGGGTTAGATTGTGGTAGCCATCGTACTGGGTTCAAAGGTTCCTATGTGATGCTAAAACTCTCAGACTTTGGGCTAGTACGCACCTTCGGGAGACGGTACTCGCGAGTGGTTGTCGGAATGACCATGGCTGGAATGAGGGGTTGTGGGGGCCGGAAGAATGCGAGAATAAGCCCTCTTATAAGCAGACTGGGAGCAAACGTATTTGCATGGACTTGAAGGCTTTGTCAGTGAAGCGCGAGAGACCGAGACGCGATGCATGAACGCGTCGCGATCGGCGCACTCTGATTGGCCAGAGAACCCCGAAGCGCATTGTTCAGCCACATACACGGCCATGCACGGTCGGCATGGGCGCGTACCCTGTACTACGAAGGTTCTTACCGTAACTATTTGCGAAAGGGAGGCGGCGTTCGGGCATGATGTGTAGTCAAGCCGAGAGCTTCGAGAGGAGTAGCTTGAGCGAGGAAGGCCGTGACGATTCAGACGAAGTCGTCGTCGGATTCCTATCACAGTCAGCAGATGCTCATATGATGAGGGCTCGACAGCGTGGACGGCGTAGTACGTTCGAATGTGGGAGTGGCTGGCAACGGCGAATGAGATGGTACGATAGAGGACTCAGTTCGTCGAGTTCTTTTCCTTCCTTAGATATATAATGCGGAGGCGGCTCTCGGTCTAGTTAAGCTTCAGAAATCAGTGTTAACCAACGCGCAATTTGCACGCACTTCACTCATATTGTAGCCAACGCAGACCATTACCTGACGTATTTTTGTGCAAGACGTTCAAGTTACAGCCGACACTCATACGATCGGCCTTTGCGCTTCGCCCGAGCGCGTATAATTTGACTGTGAATGCTTCCTTTGATTTGCCTGAAGTCTGTATCACACCCTGACCCGCTAGTGGTTCTCTGCATGTTTATGCGAGAGCACGCTCACTAACGAGCCAGCTAGACGTGCGAGACCTTTCTGGTCTCCAGCCAGGTGGTCCTTAGCATAGCATTGACGACGGTACCGCTCAAAATCCACTCACACTAAGGTCCCAGACTTAGAAAAGATCTTTTTCACTTTGGACTCAGGGAAGGGAAGAGACGCGATGACTTTACACAAGTCCCAGCTTAATTCCAGTCAACACGTGGATATTTGGTGGACATACATACCTTGTGAGACGGGCCCATCATTCTCACTCTGCCTCCGAGACATCACCAAGGAAGGACGACAGCTAATGCATATTTCTCCTAGGATGTCTCCTTGGAACGGAACGCAGTCAGTTCACGACCACATTGGTAATCCTGAGCAAAAAAAGACCCGTCATCTGCTCATCCAGAAGCACTCATCCTTCGGTCATAGTAACAGTGACGATATCTGCGTCTAATGGCCCCACGTACCACGTTACGAATCCTATTTCAGTATGATTCTGGCCACAGCGGACTTGAGTAGCCCAATATTCTGTCTGTGCGGGGTTGGGTTTCGTGATTCTGGACGTGGTATCGTGGCGGCAACATCCCGGAAGACCCTGCGCTCGCTATATCGGAGAGCAACTGCAGGGAGTCTGAGACAGTTTCTATCAAGAACTCTTCGCTGGCCCGGTGTCCCCTTCTACTCGACAAGACCCCCCACATTAATCCCATGGGCGACGGGCGACCCAGTCTTGAGTACCGGTGTCAAAAAGCGCTGGATCGCGCTCAAGTTCCGTTCACAAAGAGGATATTCAGGGCGGAAGAACGAATGCCCATCATCGTAGTTGACTCCCGGTGGAGGGGTTAGGTCAGAGAGTGGTAGAGCTGCTTCAGAACCAGGAGGGACAATGGAAAAGTTGACCGTCCGCGTACTGTGCATGTTCAGCCACAAGGCCCATAACTTGGCCGGCGCCACAGCGATCGCCGATGTACGGTCGACGTCCACCACCAAAATCACTGGCTGCGAACATGACGGAACTGCTGGGATACTATGCCAATATACTGGACCTCTCGACTAAGAAACGGAGGCGAGCCAGTTCAGATTCATTCCCTGGCAACTTCCAAGTTGAACCGCAATGTCACTTGTCTTCATCCAGTGTGATCGTTCACTTACAATGTATGGCTCTAAGGATGGCTGTTTCCTAAGTACGCTTAGTTTAGATATCCATACCCGAGGGGGCTCGTCGTCCATGGGTAAAGAAGCTTCACCGCAAACAGTGCGAGCCGAGATGCATACAAGGCATACGCGTGAGTCCCAACTCCGGACAAAACATGATGTGTCGTATTGACAATAAATGTCTAGCTCTGCACTGCTGAAAATTACTGGTTTCCATGCATCAAGTTCACCAGTACTGCTGCTGACACACGCCGCTCGGTCGTCGAGTAATTTGACATCGGGGACTCCAGGTAGTAAGCCCGACTTAGCATCGTTGCGAATCCATGCTAAGTCAGCTCCATCTCGGTCGACTCGGATATTAGGATGGTCCTGCGCTCGTCTGCGTTCGAACCAGGAGACCGCAGTGAAGATCGCAGTTCAACATCACCGTAGACTAAGGTCGCATTGAGGGGTACGTCAGACCTTGGGCTTCATGGTAAAGTCTCTGAGCTGCTTTGCTCAGATACTACGATCGAGTTTCTTGTGCAGAAATATCTCTAATCATTCTCGGCCCAAGACACGCGTATGCTATAGGTGGGGGGGTGGGGGCAACAAGGTATGAAAACGGGCACGCAGTATTTCACCCAGAAGCAGAAATGGCACAGCAAGAGCACTCTTCCTCCAGAAACTAGTGGGCTTGTTCGAAGTGGAAGACAGACCCATCCCATCGCCCGGTTCCTGAGATGAACTTATCAACGTGGAGGCGACCGCAAGCTCCATGGAAGATCAGTCTCCGCCTATGTCGATACGTACCCGGCCATTCTCTGAGTAGACCTTTCAGCACGGTCATGGATTCCCCCCCCTTTGCCAAGGGAGATACGATAGGGTGTAAGGAAACTTCTCTTCCTTCCTATGTACCTCGCTGACTTCTGCATCTGGTAGCATCACACAAGCATCCCCTCCCTTGAGTCGGGTAGAGCTGGCTATTAGTAGTATGCGCCCACCGTGGCAGAACTGACTGAAAAAGTATATTTGAAGAGCGCGGGCCCACTTCATCTAGTAAGGTCGGGATCCTTATTCCACTTTCAGGCCCCCCCCTCAGATATTTCTTGTTGAAGCTGCCTGGTACCGAGTGCCGTGATGGCTGTCGCCCCCAGGCTTTATGCAGGTGTCGATTCAGGAGGCCCCATGCGCGGCCGCTTCACCGCTCTTTGGGAGGCAGTGGACGTGGCAAATGCTCTGGCAAACCCATTGCCATCTTTGGGGGCGCTTCGTCCATAGGGCAGCTCGGTAAGCCCTCTCACCACGGCTCGGCGGCCACTCGACTAATCCCGTCGCAGTGATTCAGTTTGCAACGCTCTCCCGGTTCTCTCACATCAATGCGACCGCATCTTCCCGTAATGAACCCCTCTTGAAGTCCCTTGGCGTGACACCCGTGTTGGGCTCGCGTCTGTCACTGGAGGACCTCCTCTCGGCTGTCTCGTCCATAACGACTGCACGTGTTGAAACCGTCTACAACGTGGTCGGCTTGAGCGTTACCCAACAACCTCCGCGCGACCTGCTTGCAGCGGGAGGGACTCCTGCCTTTGACCTACCCTCCGCCGGAGTTCGGACACGGACATGGAGGTAGGCGTGACTGATTCTTCAGTTTACAGCGGCTGCAGCTGGGCGGCTCCAGGACGGCTTGCGTGGCGTAGCAATGGGCTTGAAGGAGCTTGAAGAAGAGGAGACGAGACGTAAGTCTGAGATATGCGTAAGTTCAGCAGTTGTATCGGGAGACGGGGTAATGGCAGCTTTAGGCTCATGTAATTCCGTCAAGTTGCTCCTGCGAACTTCCGCCGCTGTCAATAGTTCCCGAGACTGTGGGTGTCACGGTCGCCGATCGTGACCGGATGCTGGTGCCGCTCGACCCCTGAGCATAAAGATTGGAAGCTCTGGGGCCTTCACTGTGGTGTCGGGTCCGCGTATTTAGTCCGAGGGGCAACCTAACCCCAGCAGTTGGGTGATGAGCAGCCTGTGTATATATATGTACCAGTACATCATACCCATGTCTCTGGTAGTATATCGGATAGTACACCCGCCTGTCACTGAATTACGTAACGCTTACGTAATTCCAGTGCGCGGGAGAGCGGGGTTCGACTCCCCGCCAGAGAGTATTTTGCCAATTACATAATCTCTCCGTGGGTGTATATAAGTAATTTTTGCATATTACATAAAACTAACACTGCACTTACGCCGTGTAGCGATGCATATTACATAATACTTAACTTAGAATAATTCCAAGTATTCTAAGTACTACTGCCACCGCCCTGAGAGCGCTTAATACTTCAATAAGCGCAATGTATGCCATATTTGGGTGCTGAGTATATAATTGTTTCTTACGTGTTTTAACCGTTAATATTCTAAATTAAATGCTTTCGGTGCATCTGTGGCGTGACCGCCTGCTTCTCCATGAGTTTCCTATTGCTGGCATCCACAGAACCTGCTCTCATACAATTTCGAGAACGTACTGTACACGTATTAAGCAAGGATGAGTCGGAGATCCTACTCATCGCAGTCTTGCAGCCCGAGACGCCGGCAACCATTCTTCATCGTAGTCCGCGACTCCGCGTTGAGGCGCCGGCGATGTTTCGAGCTATGGCATGTCCTGGCAGGGCAATCCCCGATGCCCGAGGCGACGGATGGTCGAGAGGAATCGCCTAGGGAGACAGATCTGCTACGCTTGACGGCATGACGGGGAATGGGAGGAAGCAGAATATGGGACATGAAGAGACGTTGGGCCCGAGCCGGAGCTTTCGATTTTGACTTCTTCGCCAGCAGAGCTGCCCGAACATACTCAGAATTGAGAGCTGAGAATCCTCTTGGGAAGCACGTACCCAGCGCATAATCGAAGCCTTCACCGCTATCTGATCGATGTCGCTTTGCCATACGTCGATCTACGACAACCTCTACTGCTGGAGAAGGAGATAGAGCAATGACTTCTGTTATCCTACTCGCACGACTTCGTGTCCTGGAAGCCACTGGTGGCTGTTGCCGAGCAGACGTCGATGGTTCGATGGGGGTTGAATCGCGGCGAAGTACCCTGCGACGACTGTTGATCTCCACGAAAGGAGAGAATAACAACAAGCCGGCCTCTGCCCTGTGTGCGTGGCTCCGCGTCTCGGGAGGGCCTCTACGCGACGCGCTAGACTCCGCATCCTCGGCTGAAGACTCGTCTCGCCGGGTGTTCGAATATTCATCAGGAACGGACTCGTCCTCTGACCGCTCTTGTCTAGGACGATCCCTCTTCCGCGGCAGGCTGGTCGGCGTCATAGGCCGTGCCGCTCTGCGCGGGCTTTCCGGAAGGCGTGCACTCTGCTTTTGCGAGAGGAAACGCGCCAGAAGCTGGTCGGGAGGCTCGGGCGTGAAATCAGATTCGTTGCACGACCCGTCAGACTCGGGGGCGTCTATGGCTTTCCGCTTGCGGGGTGTCTTGCGAGGAGTGGGGAGGGCAGCGGCTGCTCCGCCATCGGAAGTGTCGGAATCTGGGACGACACGGGAGCGTTTGCGGGCGGGAGGGCGACGACGTGGTTTCTCATCTTCGTCAACATCGCTACCTGACTGTAGAGCCGCTCGCGCGCGAATCCGGGGCTTCCGCGGCGTCCTCGGAGAAGTACGCAGGGGTGCAGCCTCTTCAGCTTCATCTTCGTCTTCACTTGCCGGGCGCGCATTTCCTCCATGGCGAATGAGGCGCTTCCGCCGAGTCCTAGGAGGGGTGCGTAGGGCAGCAGGCTCTTCATCAACATCATCACTCGGGTCCGGGGTCGGCGTCCTGTGTCCCCGCCCGCGGAGCCTGCGTCCTGATGTACTAGCACTACCACGTTGGGATTGGCTGTTCCGCGTCAGGTAGGGCGAGGAACGCCGCGGCTCGCTCTCGGAGTCCGTGTTCGAGTCCGAGGAGATGGAGCTCGCGCGAGTGCTGTGCGAGGAGAGGACAGAAGCAAAGGTGGGGGCGGACGAGGCGTCGCTGTCCGACCCGGACTCCGGGGAGGAGCCCTCATCAGAGTCGCTCCCGGATTGGGACGTCGCCCTGGAATTGGTTCGAGCAGGGGAGCGCGGATGGTCGTCTTCCGATTCGTCCTTCACTTCCTGCTTGACTTGTGTCTGTTCTGCTGTTTCGTCTTTTTCGCCGTCGTCGTCGGTATCTTCGCCCTCCCCGTCAGAGACGACGAAGCCCTTCAGGTTCCCATAGATGTCCTGCTCGTCCGCCTCGCGTTCCTTGGCTAGCTCCTCGTCTGCCTCGCCCGCGTCCTCTTTATACTCCTTCGGGTCCAGGCGACTGCCTTCTTCATCTTCATCTTCGTCGTCACCACCGTCGTCAAAGACGATGACTGCATCATCATCTGCAACCGAGGCCGCGTCGCTTTCACTTTGATTTGAACTTTGACTTCGTGACGGAGGGATGTATTCGTCGTCCTCGTCCTCGAGGGTGTAAACGTCGTCCCTCCAGGTGAGCGGTTCGCCGACGTCGCGTTTGACCATTTCTTTGCGCTTGGGCCGGACTTGGAGCCAGTGCACAGCGCACTCGACCCAAGCTGGGTGCTACAGGCACATGTCAGAGGTTAGCAATTATAGCATATATGGATGAGAATGACACGATTCAGTTTAGAACGGTGATGCACAGCTCGTAGCTCTAGGGACGTTGGCAAGGTCCCTGCATAACTGTAATCCAAGTATGAACGTGCCTCAGAGCTACGAATTGGAATGCGCCTATGAGTCCGAAGACATCGCGAGGCGCTTGTACGGAGGTAAACACAAAAGCAGTCATCTCCGTCAGACCGAGCACATGAGGAGACCGAACGAAATCAGACGAGAACAAAGCAGCGAATCCGGGACAGCAATCCACAATCCCATACGCCGGAAGTTCATACTACAAAACGACCGACAACAGTACCACAGTACCACATGCACTGTGCCGTACCGACTGACAGTAGGTAAAACTGGCATCGAGAACGTACCTTTTCCGCCGCCCATGTACAGCACCATTGGATCCAAGGCAGGTCCCTGCATTGTTCCAACCGCTTTCCTCGGTGTTTCTTGCCAAAGGGTACAATGCACACCCCAGGATTGCGGGAGAGGTAACGCAGATATTGTGTTGCTGGTTCGATGAATTCGGGGTACTGACAAGATGAGGGAAATCATTAGAACCAAGTGATTGGTGTAAGGCTCGGCGTTCTGGTAATATCGCAGATGCATACACTCGTAACCCCCACTAGTCCGTAAATCGGAGTGATGACTCGTAATATGCATTCTTCCACTGCTCAACACCTCACTCCCAGCCATATAATGCCTCCCGAAAAGTACCAGCAGATAATCGACGTACATTCTGGCATACTCCTGCCTCCCCAAGAGACCATTTCATCCAGTCAGGGTCGCAATATGCAAGCGGCTTGTCTTTGTGAGCACCCCATGACACAATGAAGTCGCCGCCACTGCGGTCGGTGTCGCTGTCGTAGGCCTCTGAATCAGGCATTGGGCTCGTTCGTCGGATAGAGGAAAGGGATGTATCGCAAGGTAAAGGCTGAGAGAGAGGGGGAGGGCCGGTGGAATGAGAATTCACTGATGGTCTCTGTTCGAGTACGGTGAAGACCCCTTACATACAATGGACTGGCTGATAGACTCGAGATCGAGATCGAATAGCGGGACCCGTGATACCCCAGTGATTCGGCCAGTACCCACGACACTCCAATGTTGCCGCCCGCCTCGACCGACTCCCTCTCGCTCTGACCGCTTTGTGCTCGATATATCTGGATTGAGGAACAGAAGCTGTTTATCGAGAGTCGCGGCACTTCATCTCTTAGATTGCTAGCCCGCTGACGCTGGAGTGTGACTCTGATCCGTTTACTTGGAATAGTCTAACTTCGACTGGCTATATCTCCCGGCCAGCCTATCAAGGATTAGTCTGGATGATGATGCTCTGTCAGATGATAGACTGGTGGCGACTCTGAGCAGAGCGCTGACCCCATGAATTTCATTGAATGGATTTCCCTGGTCACCATCCGAGTCAGCCCGGAACTCCGGAGGAGAGAGCAGTTTATGGTGAGTCGCAACTGTCTAGTTCGTGGCTTTCCTTGGTACCCGTAGCGAGGTACTTGTCAGGTAAGTGGCCCTGATAGGTTCGATGATATGCGTGGTGGATGCCATTGGGGCATTGCAACAGATGGCGAGTATGGACTGCTATATTCTATCTCTCGGTGCGTTGCGTTGTTCTCTGGCCCTCAGATTCTCTGCGCTCGGGCTACAGCAGAGTCGACCAGGCTAGGAGAAATTCGGATCGCTTATCGCTGATCGGATAGCCGTTGCCTCCACGATCATGCCCCTGGCATGAAAGCGTGTCGGGCGCATACATATTTGCTTACGATGGCTTGCAAAAAGGCCGCCTTCAATTGCCCGCCTATACGAGGGTGGCCATGGTTGTCCAGAATCATGGCCGCCCTGGTGCAGGAGCCATAGTTTTGGACTGGGCGGGCGGCCCGAATGCCGGTCAGGCCCCAAGGGCTGGACACGCTAGACCGTTGTTCGTGGCAAGCATCGAGGTGAGCGAATGGCTTCGATTCCTTATCGCACGCTGGGTCATACGTGCCAGTTACCTTTACTTCTGTCTCCTTCCGCCCCGTGTCTATTCACATATAGGAGCTTCAATGTAGCTTCCTCCGTATATCCTCGCCATCGATGGTAACGGCAGAAGCAGCATGCTGCGGTCGGTGAACAGCTACCCATCCCAGCCACCCATCCCAGTTCTCTTGTCTGCTGAAACCGCCTTCGCCGCGCGGTCCAATGCACGGCCATCGCAGTACTCTGAGTGAGAACCTCGTCACTCACGATGGGCTGTGGCATGACGATCAGGGGTTTAAGGTGGTTTCGCGAGCAGGTACGACTGATGTGCTCTGCATTCTTACTGTTTCTGCAAGGGAACTCTCTGGACAGCCGGCCGTAGGTGACATTCTGGTCCGGCATCCGACCTTTGTGGAGATGGGTAGCACCTGCGATATGCCCCGACGAAAAGGCTACAGTCATGCTTTGTATATCACGTCGGGGAGCATGGATGGATGAGTCCTGGACACGGTGACCTGTTCCTTCTCGCATCTGCGATACGATGATCCGGTAACATCCTACAAAATGGTCTCTTCCCCCGCGCACCTATTGACCTCGTCCTCCTTCCGACCGAAGGTCGTGTTATTCAGAGTACCGTTCACGCCCTTCTGATCTTGGCGGGGAAGCCTTCCTCGCGAGACTGAAGGGCTTGGTTTACCATCTGCATCTCGATTGTTGGACTATATATCAATTTTCAAGTTGAACACGGGCTTTTCTGTATGCACTCGACCTCGGGGAATTGTTGTTGCTTGCCCATTGCAATCGGCTAATGAGGGTAGAGAATACGAACGAGCTCTAGCAATAGGACAGAGGCGATTGCTTCCGGAGGCTGTGCCACCCACATGAAAATTAAGCGTCGCGATCAACTCGTGTTTACTGAACGCCAGTCCGTGTGCCTCCGAATCCACTACTTACGGGCATAGAGTGGAATCTTATATCAGACCTCCCTGTGGTGAACTACGATCAAGTTGAAGCTGACTCAAGCGCCGATAATATCAAAAGGACAGCATGCTGGTTAGTATATGCGTGGGAACTTGAAGAGTTCCACAGTAATGCCAATATGCATGCAGGTTGTCTCCCTGCAAGTCGATAGGACTCGCGACTGGCACAATCGCTGAATATCAGCCTCTATGGAATCCTCCGCAGAACCTGGAATACACGAAAGATAAAGGAATTGTACTGGCGCCGTCATTATCCCTTGCAAAGGATTGCTGAAGATCGGCATCCTCTGCCATCGATCGTGACATACCAGTGCCAATTCGCCCTCGTTATAGGGACATATGTCTTGTGCTCTCGTTATGATCATATATTTGGACTTACTGGATATCCTCTGAAGTTATCTGACCGGTGGGTTAGCCCCCGCTTAGAACCATCTGACGAGTCATGTCCCTCAGTGTATGATCATACTCCAAGTCGTGACAAAGACGGTTGGTCCGCTTTTCGGCATTCTTGATATACGGGCGATTCCACCGCTCCTTTGATAGATTCGTTACTTTGAGTGAAGGTGCATTGCCCCTCTTCCACGCTCGTCGATCGGATCGGCACAACCCTCTGGTGCGTCACATTATCCCCCGCCCCCCCTCCATGTATTCTATTCGGAGACTGATGTGAGATATCCTAGCGCTTTCACTGCAGGGTCTCGACCCCCGTGTTCGTTATAGCTTTCGTGTGGGCATTTACACGCACTGCTGTCCTCTCCAGCTGGCGACCATTGAACACACCCTCGAGGGTGTTTCAATTCTGGCCGACCTTCTATCGCGCGACGCCATGGCTGACGAGAACGTGGTGGATGACAGCGGCCGGCAAGTTCGACTGCCAGTGGTATAAAAGGTGAGTCCGGACTGGAACCACCTCTTCATCTTGAACACAAACCGTTACGAAGGCTTTCGACCACCGTCACGACTACAGCAGCATAGCAACACTACTACAATGTATTCTTTCAACATCAACCTCCTCGACTTCGCGGCCCTCAAGCGCCTCGTCGTCAACACCTTCGGCGGCGGCACCGCTCCGCCTGAGGTCGTCGACCGCCCTGCGGCCTGGGTCAAGACCTACATCCAGCCTACTCGCACCCACAGCGGAAGCCCCACCAGAACCTACGGGTCGGGATTGTCGGGACCAGTCGACAACGTGCTCGCCCTCGTTCTCTTCATCATCGGGTCGTTCCTTCTGTTCACTTCGACGGGCCCTCTGAGACGCCAGGGCGACGGCGCCGTCTTCACCATCCAATGGTGTTGCGAGCTGATCTCCCTCTTATTCCTCCTTCCAGGTGCTTTCCCCTTTGAGCTCAGCCCAACTCGTGTCTATCGTTGGGCTCTGGCCCTTGCTCGCACCTCGCTTCGCGTCGCCTTTCGGCCCCTTCAATACAGCCTCTTTGTCTTCGTCGGTCTTCAGGATCTACGCAACTCTCAAAGCCTTAACGAGAAGGTCATCCTCACCTCGGCGCTCCTGACATGGCTCATCGTCATCGGATCCGCTTTCCACCTCGCTTGGACCCTTTGCGTCAAGACGAAGGGCGAGAAGTACGAGAGGTTCTCATCCGCCGTATGCTCTCTCGCTTCTGCTGGCTTGCTTGTTGGGTCGTGGATTGCTCTCAACAATCTAGAGCACCGATGGTACCTCAACGCGATCCCTCGCCGTGGTCAGGAAGGATTTTACCCCGTGGAGGCGCATATGACAAACGAGGCGATCTTAATGGTGTTGGAGGCATGGTGCTATATTGCATGGTACTTCCTCGGTGTCCCGGTATGTTCCCGGTGGCTGCACTACTCGTGCACCGTGCTGACCCCGTATAAGGATGTGATCGCGCGTAAGGCCTGGAACATCGCGAACGTCGTCCCTGCTCCGTTCCTTTTCGCATTAGTCCTCGCCGTCGCAGTTACTCTTTTAATCCTCGCGGCGGCTCGGTGCGTCAAGTCGCGGATCCGGAGAATACGAGCGGACGCCGCATTCATCTTGCTATACTGCCTGGATTTTACCAAGGTCTCCTCCAATGCGAAGTATTACAGCAGGGTTTTCAAAGCGGGTTCTGCTCCGGTGAGCCTTCTTATTTCTCCCGTTCGAGATTAGCATCGACTGAAAATATCGCTGCGTCAGCGCTCTCGCCACCGCTTCCTTCCTGCTCCTAAGGCATCATTCTCTGAGAACAGTTACGAGGATATCTTCGGGGATCTGCTCGCCGACCTCGACGCTATGAAGCAGGAGCGCGAAGAGGAGTACAAAGGTGCGTATTTTATTTATTTCGGCGTGAGTACATCTCTCATTTCCATGCATATAGATATTCGTCAGGAGCAGAGCAAAGCGCGAAGAACCCTCCTTTATTCATGGATAGATTTACGTCTTGCCGACAAACGCATCAACGAGCTGAATTGGGCCCTTCCCCACCCAATTTCGTCCTCGACGCCCGTTCCAGAGGAAGAGTCTCGCAATGAAGGCGTAGTCCAATCTACTCTCGCGGATCGCACTTTCCAGCTCTCCTCCTCGCCGCGTCCCGTCGAACCTAGTCCCGTGGTACCTGTCCTCCAGTTCGCTGCCTCGTCGTCGTCCCCTTCGGTCGTTTCGAGCGAGTCTACGGCAAGCACAGTTGACAGAACCCATCCGTCGTTCCCGGATCTGCGCGATGAGCTCGTTCGTTTCGCTGCTTCTAATTCTGAGGAAGAATTCCAGCTTCCA
>NW_006920415.1:1367020-1413714 GCF_000344685.1 Gloeophyllum trabeum ATCC 11539 | reverse complement strand
ACAAAGGTGCGTATTTTATTTATTTCGGCGTGAGTACATCTCTCATTTCCATGCATATAGATATTCGTCAGGAGCAGAGCAAAGCGCGAAGAACCCTCCTTTATTCATGGATAGATTTACGTCTTGCCGACAAACGCATCAACGAGCTGAATTGGGCCCTTCCCCACCCAATTTCGTCCTCGACGCCCGTTCCAGAGGAAGAGTCTCGCAATGAAGGCGTAGTCCAATCTACTCTCGCGGATCGCACTTTCCAGCTCTCCTCCTCGCCGCGTCCCGTCGAACCTAGTCCCGTGGTACCTGTCCTCCAGTTCGCTGCCTCGTCGTCGTCCCCTTCGGTCGTTTCGAGCGAGTCTACGGCAAGCACAGTTGACAGAACCCATCCGTCGTTCCCGGATCTGCGCGATGAGCTCGTTCGTTTCGCTGCTTCTAATTCTGAGGAAGAATTCCAGCTTCCAACGTCTCCGGAAAACTCTTTCTGTGACGATTCGGAAGACGAGGTGGAGAGAATCCTGGCCCCTCCTCAAGTTTCCCCACCCAGCGCTCCTGTGACGCCTCAGGCTGCCGCCCCGACTCCTCCCGCGCCTTTCGTCATACCCGTTAGAGAGCAAAGCACCGAAGAACTCATTTACGACAGTTCTAGCGGTCAAGCACGGCTTGCAAGCCTTGGCCCTGACTTCAAACCGATGGAGGGCAAGGGGTGGACCGACATGGCTCCCTTACCGCTCTGGAACGCGATCTCCCGCGTATGCGAGGATGAGTTCCACCGGAACCCCACCGATTTCCACGGGTTTTCTTGGGAGCTCGCTCTGCTGCGTCACGAAGTCCAGAGCGTCGCCTTGGACGAGGGTGTTTCGAGTTCTTCCACTTCGACGGCTCTCCCTAGCCATGGATCCCTACAAGGACTGCATGCTACGCTTGACTCCGGGAAATGGGGTCGTCTGACGAAAGAGAAGTTCCACGCGCGCGGCCGACTCATCAACTCGGATTCCTTCGACGATATGGCTCGCGTCGAGGAGGGCGTCGTCTTGTAATCTATGTATCACATTCCAGTAAGTTCACGATCGACTCGGGTGATTTTCTTTGTTGACCAATGCCCCTGTAGTTACCACCTAGGATGCACGATGTGTCCTGTCCCCTCTTTTCATATACCCCCACTTTTACCTTCATAGTAAGTCGCTCTCGTCGTTTATAGTGTCCTTGGTGATACGACTTCTATTAGCTACCAAAGGACGCATCGTCGTCCACGACGCTCATTCAAACATTTTCACATCTCTATCCCCCGGTCCCTGTTGCCAACCGTTCGTCTCGACCGATCTCTTCGTAGGAAGCTGAGGTTGACGACTTTGTCAAATCCCTCATTATTCATTCCATTTCCTGTGAGTGTCCGTGTACCTTAATATCGTGCAATGCTTACCGGGCATTCTCCCTAGCCATTTGGCGGGTGCGCCTGCTCCCGTCGCCGCCCCCCGTTCAAGTATTACCTATAGTATATTCCGTAATTCACCACTATTCCTTCGGTTCTGGAACGAGGGAGGGCCCGCCCTCATCCAGGTACCGCATCCTCTCCACCCACCCCCTTGCTACCTTCGGCTATGTTATCGGTAGGTTCCCTGTCGCGTGCCTTCTGGACTATTTTGCTGACTGTTCCATGATAGATGCACCGGTTGTTCTTGCTATCAACGTTTTCGTCCTGCTCTTGCCGATCTATGTCTTTGCATCCA
Source organism: Gloeophyllum trabeum ATCC 11539 (assembly GCF_000344685.1). Taxonomy (NCBI): domain Eukaryota; kingdom Fungi; phylum Basidiomycota; class Agaricomycetes; order Gloeophyllales; family Gloeophyllaceae; genus Gloeophyllum; species Gloeophyllum trabeum. Next base: position 1,411,993 of record NW_006920415.1, on the reverse strand, counting down.
TATCGTTCCATCCATCTCGCTGTATCTATATTTGCTCAGTGAGCCCTACATCGCGTCCGCATTTGTTGCATACTGACTCATCATATTGATAGATATCTACCGGATGCGCCTGGTGTGCTCCGTACTACTTCCTCCTGAAACATCTCTGACTGGCTTATTTCTCGTGAGTTTTCTTGAAGTCAGGTGTCCTTCGGTATCTGATAGTGCCATTAAGTCCAACGGACGCATGTTTTACCGTCCCCCACGTTCATTCAATATCTTCTTATCTCTCTTTGCCCCCTGTTACGTACGCATGGAGGCCCTGTTACGCTCTCCGACACTCGTTTATCATGTCTCTCTTCCCTTGTTTCGGTCTATTATCTGTAAGTCTCACTGTCTTCTTCACCGTTTCCGTTGCTCATGCGCCTTCTCTAGTCTAACGGACGTGTCTTGACCGTCCTCCACGTTCATTCAACTCTATTCAATGCTCGTCTCGAAAGCCCCTCTGCTGGTTGCCGTCTCCCTTCGTAAGTCCTCGTGTCTTTTCCTCCTTTCTCAGGAGCTCTAATTTCCTTATAGTCCAACGGACTGGTCTTAACCGTCCTTCACATTCATTCAACTCTGTTTCTGTTTTTCTTCTTCGCTCGCCTCCCGAATTCTTCAGATTTTTTTATGTATCACTACGAAAGTCTTCCGCTTATTATTCCGAGTCACCCATTCCATGCTTCTTACGTATCTGAATTTATTAGATTAAGTCTCATCGTACCAGAACTCGTACACTTCGTAGACATTTCGTCTCATTCTATACCGGCGTACTCCCAATGGGCGTGTATCATATAATGTGTATCAGTATAATACTATATTAGATCAATCCACCCCTCATATCATTAGATGTAATACTCGTAGACAATCTCTAATAAAATCTCGTTCGCATTCCTCGTGCACGTCCATAGGCTGAAATGTTCGGACGTACGGTTGAATGTAGCCAGCCAGCGCAGTCCAAGAACAAAGTCGGGCGCTTCCTCGTCGACGAACTGCGTCGTTGTACCAGCAGTCGCTACCAGACCTCAAATATGAACCCTTGACAGCCGAGGACTGGGGACACGTTCCTGATCCAGGACGACGAAGTGACCTTCGTGTAGCTGGGAAAAGCTTGCCACTCACACTATTTCGCGCACAGATGTGCCGGCGACGGACTTTGGTGCTCGAGTATGAGTTTGCGTCATAGAGGACAGGTGCTGAAGGCAAACCTGACCACGGATGATGGGCGGTAGTATGGAACTCAGAAATGCCTGAAAAGATGTACTCGCGCTCCCGTACATACCCAAAGGTCGATGCGAAAGAATGTCCTGGGTTGCAGAGGGTTCAATGTGAAACTGGTAATATACCTTGACCTACCTTGAAAAGACTCCCAGCCATGGAGGTGCTGAGATACGCAGTCAAGGCTCACTAGCTTGGGCTGCTCCTGGAGACTTTTTGGGGTTCACTGGTTCACAAGTCGGGGTGGCGCCTGACCTGAGACAGGCGAGCAGAAAGGTGTAGGAGATATGGACGTTGTACCGAGTGCGATAGCGCGGTACCGGGATAGTGCATGCACGGTCCGGAGGAAGCATTGGACTCACTTTACTTGAGTATCCCATCGAGATGGGGGTTCACTTCAGCGTAGGAGGGACACTGAAGGGAATGCAGACACATTCGGCTCTTGACATAGAGGGGCCGAAGAAATAGTGGAGGAGGTTCACAGCTAAACAAGCTCTAACAAAATGGAGGATGCTACGGCACACGAGGGATCAAGCGTGTGTACGGTGAGAGGAGTGTGCCCGCATGGGAACTCAGTGCTCTTTCTTCTGCGTCTGATCTTACCGACTGTCCGGATTCAAGTCCCCTAATAATCTAACGCATCCATAAGTGTTCATCCATGTCGTCCCTCTAACTAACCGCATCGACAGTATCTCGGTCTACACCTCCCAGTGTGCACGCTTGATGCCTCCCCGACGCGACACGCCCCTCCACGCAGACGCGGTGCGCCTATTTCTTCTAGGGAGAGTATTGCTCGTACCAGTTACCAACAAACGCGTCCTCTCCCTAGTAGCCCATGTGTGCGCCACAGTGAAGGCTGATCTGAGCAGCCAGAAATCGAGGCATGAGCTGCACGGGCCGAATGTAAGCCTCCAGATACAAATTTACGCCGCTCTTCAGAGCTTGAAGAGTGTCCAGACAGTGCTGGAGAGCGTACTCAAAGATTCATAGACGAGGATGTACACCGCAAGGATATAGGCAGGCTAAGGGGCTGGCAGTCACACAGGGGACGTGTGCGACGATTTGCTTCCGAGTGCGGTGGCGGTGCATTGGTAGTCACAGATTACTCGAGTTCAGCGTGTTGTCGTACATGTACACTGTAAATCAGTTCGGAAAGCCCCCCCCTCTCCGAAATTTCTGCAGGTTCTTGGAGGAAGAAACGTACGCTTTTTCCTCGGCTAAGCATGAGTGCATCCTCAGAGAACGATGCTAACTTGAAGAACCGCCTTCCTGGAGGTCTGGAGTCGTTGGTGGCCAGTCGAAAGGGGTGGTACAGTGCAGCATACACAAATACCGCCATGAGAAGCACCATCCAAGTGATACTCGGCTCGGCTAGCGACCTCTACGGCCTCCAGTGCACACTCATCCAAAGTCTTTGCGAGAGTGCTTGTTATAGATACTGTTTGTCACTAGCAGTGGCCGCGGATCGAAGACCAGACTAACTGTACGACCTCTGACCTCTATGTAACGCGTTTCTCTGAAGCACAATTCCGAGAGCGGATTTGGTAATAAACAGGCCAATGTAATCCTGACTTATAGGGCTGGAAATCTATCGAATGATCGATATGTCCCTTCGGTGAGTCACACTCTTCTTAGGTGTCCTCGTTCTTCGCTCACCCATTCACAGCGTTGACAGGGCAAACTCTTGGATAGATGGATGCTCGTGCCGCCATATAGAAAGTTGCATCGTGTCACAGTCTCAGACGCCGTCCTCTGGCAGAGTCCCGAATGCGACGAGGCATTGCGATGCGGACTGGTTGCCAGACCTCGCTCGCATTCTGCTGGGGGCTGACGAGAAGAGACGCTGACTGACAACGGCGCAAAAAAACCATTGCCAGCCTCCCGTCGTGGTTTAAAAGGCGAGTCCGCTCGCCAACCTGCTCTATCCGCATCTTCGACCATCACCACCACAATACCGACAGCAATATCCACATCCATGTTCTCTCTCGACTTTAGCTTCTTCGGCTTCGCCGCCGTGAAGCGATTTGTCGTCCGCCTCTTCGACGGCGCCCCCTCTGCACCCGTCTCCGACTCTTCGCCTCCAATGGTCAAGACATTCCTGCTGCCTACTCGCACCGTCCGCGAACCACCTAGCTCTACACATATCTCCGGAAGCTTCGGCTTTTTCGACGCCCTCTTAGCGTTCGTAGTCCTACTCATCGGATCGACACTCCTTCTCTCCTCTGTCGGTCCTCTCAAACTCCGCGGGGAAAGACCTTCAAAGTGGTACAACGAGACTATCATTCATTTAACTCGCTACGTGTGCCTGGTTTTGGCACTCGCCTTGATAGACGATGCATCGGCTCAAGTATCTCGTTTGTATCAAGTGTCGGCGGGGTTTGCACGACTGCTGCTTGGCTGGATGGTCGCTCCAGCGTTCAACTATGGGGTGGTTCTCGTAAGCGTACGCTTTCTCTAGTGCTTGTATGTTCTGAACGTAGCTCCAGGGTGTCACTATCAAAGACCTGAGTGGCTCGAGTGGTGGCAACGAGGCCTTCCTTCTCATCACTCTCTTCGTTCTGGTCGCTGCTGCCGTGATTGCCGTCTGGTTCACAGTGTACCATATGCAGAAATGGACATCCGACCTCAAGTTGGCCGTCGCGTTGATTCTGCTGGAGTTGGGGCTCTGCACTCGAGGCTCTTCAGCTACTACGGGTTACGCCCGGGCTTCCCAAATGGTTCTCTCTAACGTATGTTGATTGCTCTAAAATCTGGGAGACGCCTGTACTGATTATCCAAGCAGCTGCGTTCTGGACATGCGAAAACGGGATTATTCGGGAACCCTCCTACCAGGTATATCGAAGAGAGCGAGAGAGTGGGACTCGAGCTCGAGGACGCTCACATCGACATCGACGACGCTACGTCCCAGGGCGGAGACACTGGCCCCCACTATGGCTTCCTCATTGACCACATTTCGCTCCCTTCCACGCCCTCTTTCACCGACTCTCCGTCGATGGCAGCTGTCTCCTTGCACATCTCCGCGTGTACCGTTTCTGACGATGACGGGGACCGCTCCGATGACGAGCCAGATATTCTTAGGGACTTAGCTAAGATGAGGGCGGAGGACCCGAAGAATGAATTGCTTCGCCCTCCTCCGGTTCCCCGTGACCCTTGGGACCTCGACTACGACGAAGAAGCGTCTCTCGAAGAGGTGGAGGAGATCGTTTCCACTCCCAATCCTGCCATTGTCAACCTGCAACCCACCAGTGAGTCTACCCAGGCCGTCTTGCCTCCCCCTGGGAGCTCTCTGGATACGATTGCCGAGATTGATCAAGACGAAGGCCTCACTGAATGCGACATGAGCGTCGAAATTGAAGACTACTCGAAACGGCCTGCTCCCCCTCTCGTGTGCGCTCTATTCCCTCACGGCGTTCTGATCTCTGGGCGCGAAGCTCTCGTATACGACACTTCCAGCGGCTGCGCTCGTCTGCCAACCCTCGGTCCGGACTACAAGCCCATCGAGGGCAACGGTAGGCTCAACGCTCCTCCTCGCCACCTTTGGGAGAAGATTGCATGCGCAGCCGAAAAGGCGTTCCACCGCGACCCGCACAACTTCCGGAAGTGGAACTGGAGGGAGCACGCGGAAGAGCTCGAGGCCGAGGACGCCCTCCCAAGCCATGGGTCCCTCCAAGCTCTCCATGACGCCCTCAACTCGAAGAGGTGGGACCGTATCTCTGGAGAGGAGTTCCAGGCGAGTTCCCAGCTTGGACATTCCGACTCGCTCGACAGCTTGCTCCGCGCCGAGGATGGTGTGGAGCTGTGATTTTAACATTATATCATAGTAAGTCTATCCATCGCGCACATCAAGGTCTTATACTAACCGTGCTTGGATAGATATATGTGGGATGCCCTCGGGGGCATACCGTCCGCTCTTTCTGTATACCCGTCATTTTCACTTTCGGTAAGTCGTACCTCTTGCTCAAAGAAAGTCGCCTGCTTACGTCTTTCTTCATAGTCTTCACCGGATCCGCTCTTGCGGACGGCACCGTTTCTTCGGTATTCGATATATCCTCTCCGTAATACATACCCTCCTCATAGGGACATTGCTTCAGTCTTGGTTTTCTCTTCGTACGTCCTTCGTGATGCACTGCTGGTTGGGACCCTCTACTCATCTCTTTTTCAGACATACCTATAAGCCACAAAACAATCCAAACGTAGAAAAGCCGTAAAAAAAGTTGACAACATCCAAGACCTTAAAACACACAGAAAATACAAACACCGAAAATCCCACACCGGTTCTCTCGTAGTTCCTCGGTGAGTGCATCGTTCGTGTTAACGTCCATCCCGTACTAACGGGACGGTCGATAGATTGTAGCCGTTCGGCGCGTTCCGCTTCTCCCGTCGCCGCTCCCAGTCCAGTCTATTATCATATATACTCCGTAATCCATCATTGTTCCTTTGGTTCCGGAATGAGGGAGGGCCCGCTCTCATCCCGGTACCAACTCCCTTCCACCACAACCCCTTGCTACCTTCGGCTATGTTATCGGTACGTTCCCTGTCGTGTGCCTTCTGAACTTCACTAATTGCTCCAAGATAGATGCATCGTTCGTTCTCGCTCTCGACGCGTTCCTCCCGCTCTCGCCGCTCCATGTATTTATATATTCCTCCATGCTTCCATCTTGCTGTATCGATGTTTCGCTCGGTGAGTATATTCATCGCGTTCACATGTATTGCGTACTAACTCATGCAATTGATTAGATGTCCACCGGATGCACCTGGTGTGCTCCGACTTACCTCTAGCAAAAGCGTCTCCGTCTGGCTTACTCATTGTAAGTCCTCCTTGAGTCAGGCGTGTCTTGGTCTCTCACAGTGCGATTTTAGTCCAAACAGACGTGTGTTTACCGTCTCCTGCAGTCCAACGGACGTGTCTCTACCGTCCTCCACGTTCATTCGACTCTGTCCAGTGCTCGTCTCGAAAGCCTCTCTTCCGGTCTCTGTGTCTCCTTCGTAAGTCCTCGGTCTGTTCCCCCTTCCGCACGAGCTCATGCATTCCCTGTAGTCCAACGGACTGGTCTTCACCGTCCTTCACATTCATTCGACTCAATTTCAAATCATGTTTCATACTCGCCTCCCTATCTCCGGGTGTATGTATTATTAGAAGAAAGTCTTCAGTTTATTATCTCGAGTCACCATTTCCTGCTTCTTACGTACCTGGATTTATATTAGATCAAGAATTATTGTATCGGAAATCCTACACATGACAAGCTTTTGCATTTCCTTCCCCTGTAACTGTACCGACATATTCCCGAATCATGTATTAGAGCAGTCTGCCCAGCGTAGCATGAGATGTAATCCCCATAGATAGATGATGTCAAATTGAACACCTTTTCACTCTCCTCGCGCAGGTACATACTTACGCTGTAATGTAGGGCGTCAGGTTTGAATGCAACCAATTGGCGCAGCCCAAGATCAAAGCCGGGGGCTTTCTCGTCGATGTTCTGCGCAGTATGTAAAAGGCACGGAGAATCCGCGAGGCCTCCACGAGTATACTCTCCCTTGCATACCCAAAACGTCGATGGGGGAAGAATGTATTGAGCATTCTACCACTGGCAGCACAAGGCTCTTCTCCCTGACACCCAGCAGACCCATCACATTCAGACCTTTCCTGTGTCCAAGCTTGCTACTGGGTCTGGATAGTGCAGTGGCGGCGGCTCGTAAGAGATCCATCACATCATGATTATTTGTCGGCATTGAATACAGTATTGAGCGCTATCAATGTCACGATATTGAGCATATTTCCTGTTAACCCTAACCTTATGTGCCCTTCACTAGTACTGTCTCATTCTAGACGAGCTCGAAACGTCACTTTGGGAGAGAGAATCCACCGCCCATGATGGATACCCTCGCTGACACCGACACAGGTCAGCTACCCAATCATTTGGTAGCCGCGCGAAAGCAGACGCGCTACGCCATCCGAGTCCTGGCTCTCGTATTGCTTTCCCTGAGCCTGCTCCCATTCTGGTACAGCTCCCTCGACGCGCCCACCGGCTCTGTTCCGCAGAATGCCAATGAAATATTGGCCAAATGCCGCGCTCTAAGTCTCGCTCCGGGTCCTCCCGCTGAGTTCCACAAGCGAACCGTGTCCGACAGGTTCGACCCGCGTCTCGGTGGGAAGCCTGTTCTCATCCGGAACGCCACGATATGGTCCGGAAAGAAAGTTATCTCGGGGGATATTCACCTGGATAAGGGTGTCATAAGAGCTGTGGGGAACGTGAACGCGCTGGAATTGGATGAGACGGAAGTGGTGGAGGCGAATGGAGCATGGGTAACCCCCGGGTACGTCGCACCAGCCAACCCTCCCGCGCCCGACTTGAGCGTCCCTTCAGCATAGTCGATCTACATTCTCATGTGGGCGTCGAGCCCATGCCTAATCTCGCTGGTGCAGCGGACGGCAATTCATTCCACGGGCCCATTCTCCCTTGGCTGCGCTCCCTTGATGGTCTCAACACGCATGATGATGTATATCGCCTCGCAGTCTCGGGTGGGGTCACAACTTCGCTCATCTTGCCTGGATCGGCGAATGCTATTGGTGGTCAGGCATTTGTGATAAAGTTGAGGCCGACGAGCGAGAGGTCGCCAGAGGCCATGCTTGTGGAACCGCCGTTCGGAATCAATGGATCGGACGTGGACCCGACAGCGCGGCCTAGGTGGAGGCATATGAAGTGAGTAAAATATGGATCTATGTCCCAACGAACTGTCACCAATATACTGTTGGAATCGCAAGACATGCATGCGGTCAGTCGCTTCTTCTGCACCTGTCCCCCGTCTTATGACATCTATTATTTTTCTATGTAAGGCGAGAACCCAGGTATGTACTATCCAGCTTGCGTGCTGCTCTCTTAATTATGCCGCCAGCCCGTGTCTACTCGCAAACACGTATGGATACCGTATGGCAAATGCGGCAGGCGTGCGTCTATTTAGTCTTTCCTTTGATTCTCCACCCACACTTTTGTCCGCTAGTTACGAAACTGCACGGAAACTCAAATCCGCGCAGGATACCTACTGCAAGAGTGCGCTCGCCGGCACCTTCCCCGCTTCACCGTTCCCAGAGGATCTCCAGTGGGAGGCGCTCGTGGACGTACTCCGGGGACGGGTGAAGGTACAGACGCACTGTTACGAGGCAGTCGACATCGATGCGTTTGTTAGGGTGAGTCGTTGACATAAGACAGATGTTCAGTTGGTTGGACTGATCGTGCGCATGGGGATACTCCAGCTGTCGAACGAGTTCCAATTCCCTGTCGCAGCCTTCCACCACGCGCATGAGGCCTACTTAGTGCCCGAGGTACTGAAGCGGGCATATGGTGACTTCATTGTCTTTTGACTCTAAGTGAAAGCACCGTTTGACCTTGTTATTTTTAGGGCACACGCCTGCGATCGCGATGTTCGCCACCTTCTCGAGGTAAGGCGATAGGTGATGGGTACATGGCAATGCTCACTCTTGAGTACTTCCGCCCACAGGTACAAGCGCGAGGCCTACCGGCACTCCGAGTTTGCTCCGAGGATACTCGCAGACGAGGGCGTGGACGTCGTCATGAAGGTGCGCTTCATCATGTCGTCCCCTCATCCGAGTGCGAATGTCCTTTGGCATGGTAGAGCGACAATCCTGGCATCGTCTCGCGATTCCTCTTGCACGAGGCACAGCAGGCACATTACTGGGGCCTGCCAGCGGATGTCGCACTGAAGTCGGTAACGAGCACCCCCGCGAGGGCTATGGGGCTCGACCATCGGCTCGGCTTCATCAAGCAAGGTGCGCGCTGCCTCGTTCATGTGGCAGGGGCAAGTTGTTGCATCTGCTGACGTAATCAATGGCCTTCAGGCTATGACGCTGACATTGTATTATGGGACACACACCCCCTCCAACTGGGCGCAACTCCCATGCAGGTATGGGTGGACGGAATCCCGCAGCTCACTCGTCTAGATCACCTTCCAGTCCATAGTTCACCGCCCTCTGCACCCAGAACGCCCAACTTCGACAGGGAAGCGAAGGAGACTTTGCGCTATGAGGGGTTGCCGCCTTTGGAACCGAGGAGCGTCTGGGGCCGGGTGGTATTTACGAACGTGTCGAGTACTTGGGCCGGGGATGAGATGAAACTAAATGTCGCGGGCGGGACGGTAGTAGTCGAGGACGGGCGTATCGTTTGTTCTGGGCTTGATTGTGACCGCTCAGTTTACAAGGGCACGGAGGTGGAAGTGGTTGACCTGGAGGGTGGCACTCTCACCCCCGCGCTCGTAGCTGCAGGCACGGCTCTTGGTCTGCAAGAAATTGCGATGGAGCCATCGACAACGGATGGGTCGGCGCCGGACCCTTTTGGACTAGGCATCACTAATAGAGTGGGGGAGGAGGGAATACTGGCGAAGGCCGTGGACGGGCTACAGTTCGGTACGCGGGATGCCCTGTACGTGAAAGTTTCTTTGACTTCAGGGATGACCTGACATTCCTGCGTTGACGTGGATGTTGTGCGCATACAGATTGGCGTACCGCTCAGGTGTTACTACGGCTATCACTGCTCCACTCGCGGCAGGAGGGATAAGCGTCTCGTTCTCGCTTGGGGCTGAGCACAAGCTCCAGCGAGGCGCTGTGGTTCAGGCGGAGGCTGCGCTGCATGTAGAGATCGACCATTCCAGTGCTGTGCCTAGTGTGAGCACCCAAATCGCTGCTCTGCGCGCCTTGTTGCTGGGTAAAGGGGAGGGGATGTCCGGCGAAGCTTTCAAGCGGGTTGCAGAGGTATGGAGTGACTCTCGTATTGAGCGCCATAGACTAACTAATCGGCGGAGCAGGGACGATCGACGCTCGTGGTGAAGACCAACAGTGCAGACACCATCTCCTCGCTATTGCTTCTCAAGCGCGAAGTGGAGGCGGAAACCAGGACTCCGATAAAGCTCACCTTGCTCGGCGCCAGCGAAGCCCATCTCCTTGCTCCTGAGATCGCCGACGCAGGTGTGGGTGTTGTTGTGGCTCCTGTAAGGTCCGCGCCGTATACTTGGGACCAGAGGAGGATGTAAGTTGTTCCCGGTCTACAGAGCATCGGACTGCCGTCTGACATTTTTATGCGTATAGTTTGCCTGGCCCCCCTCTTACAGAGGACAACTTGATCACAACCTTGTTCAAGCACAATGTGACCGTAGGCATAGCTCCTCAGGGGGTCCTTGGGGAGCGAGTCATGAGCACCTGGGCTGCTCGGAACGCCAGGTTCGACGCTGCTTGGGTGAGTTGGGGGTGGTCTCCGGGTATACTCGGCTGACGTTACTCCTTTCCCAGATTTCGCTAGCGTCTGGCGGGGTCATCAGCAAGTCCGACGCACATGCGATGGCGTCCAGGAACATCGAAAAGCTGCTGGGCGTGGAGAGTAGCCCTATTTTGCGTGACATAGTTGCTACCAAGGGAGGCGATTTGCTGTCTTTCGAAGGGAAGGTCGTTGCTATCATCTCGCCTCGAAGAGGTGTGGTGGATGTGCTGTGAACACCCGCCTTGCGTCGTGTGCAGGTTGAAATGATAAAGATCTATTCTGTTGCTTGCTGCTGTACTGACGGAAGCATGAGAGACTGAAGGTTTGATCATCCTAGTCGTACATATACAAACTACACACTTTAACCGACATATCGACCATAACCCTATAGCACAATACAATGACAACAAGACATTCAGGAGCGACAAGGCAAGATAATGATAATCCAAATTACTCCATCCGCTGCCTCTTCCCATCGCGGTCCGCGTTGCCATTCTGGCCACCACTCCCTTCCGCACCCTCGTCCTCCCTGGGTCTGCGCCTGCCCGGCTCCTCGCCTGCATTCTGATTCTCGCCGCTCCTACTATTCGCGCTGGCACTAGCGAGTGCAGCCGCGCCCGCCGCGCCGAGGCGCTCCTGGACGCCCTTCAAAATGGCGAGCTCCGCCTCGGCGCGCTCGCGCGCCTGCTTCTCGCGCTGGTACATGCCCTTGACGTCCTCGAGCTGGCTCTGCAGGTCGCCCATCGCCTGGTCCATGAGCAGCTTCTCGAGCGTCCACTTCTCGATGTTGCGCGCCTCGTTCTCCTTGAGGTGGTGGATGTACTGCACCGCGCGCGAGAGGATCGCGCCCTTGGCCTTCTCGCCCGTCCCGTTCGGCACGATGCGCCCGAGCTCGTTGATGCCCTCGTTGATGTTCCCGCGGCGGCGGCGCTCGACTTCTTTCTGCGGGTTTGACATGGGTAAGAGCGGATTCATATGACGGCGGGGTGGTTGGAGTACGCACGTGGTTGTCTTTGCGCTGCCGTGCCCACTCGTCCTGGGACATAGTGGCACTCTTCCCTCTGCTCGTCCTGCCGGGCGTGCCCATAGTCGGCCCCGCACCCGATCCATGCTGCCCGCCTCCCTCCTCGTCCGTGCTCACATTGCCCTCCATATCCGCCCTCGTCGAGCTCATCGGCGCATTCTGCGGCGCATTCGGGTTCTGCCCCGGTGGGACGGCTGCAGCGAGCTGGCCGAGATTCGGCGGGCCGCGCGGGTGCGACGAGGGGCCGGGGTCGTTCAGCTGGTGCGGGACGTGCGGCGGGGGCGGGTGGTGGTGGAAGGAGTGCACGGGCACTTGGTGGTTGAGGTGCGGCGGGGGTGGCGGGGCGGAGTACTGCGGCTGGGAGAGGTTGGAGAGGGCGGCGGCGGCGTCTTCTTTGAGTTGGCCCTGCTCTGCGAGTTGTTGGAGGTTGGCGTCGTTGTTGAGCTGTGGATAAATGGGTTGATTAGGACTGATTAGATTATGGAGCGGATGGACGAAGACTGTCTCCGATGATATTGGCAGCGACTTTTTACCCATGTCCCGGAGTTGATCTCCTGATTCATAATGAAGCCAACACCATGTTAGACCCGCCGCTATGGTCCATGTCCAACTCCAAAATAGCGACTTTGCCATTCGTGCCACACACGCATAACGAGCTCCACATCAAACGTGAAACGGTAATCTTTCGCCGACCGACACCGGTTTACAGAGCACCTCCCATCCTCGACCATCCCGCCGACGCTTATGTCCCAACGATGAGACGGGATGCGTACCTTATTGAATACTCCCGGTAGATGCCTGAGGAGATTTAATATCTGATTAGAGTCCAAACCGCCCAATTGTATAGGATTTCCATCAGCTCCTACGAGGCCAGCTGTGCCACTGCTGGAGCCTGCTGCGCCTGCCGCATTGCCGGAGGAATGGGATAATGAGGCATCTGCCGTCGTCGGCGCCGATGACATTATCGATATGGCTTGCTGGGGCACGACAAGGGCCTATATGGCTGGATTCAATCTGTATTGCTTGTGGGTGCGCAAGGCGACGCTGCGGTCGTCGGCGGCGGAGGCGAGGACGGGTCGTCGAGAACGAGGGCGCGGGGCGGGGGAGATCACGGGGGAAGTCACGGGGGAAACGTGCTCAATCACGCAAGGTCATTCCTTTTCAACCTGCCGGGCTGCCGGGCCGTGCCGGGAAGCAAACACGAACAAGCACGACGCGCCACGGGAACGGGCATGTGACCGCGCACGGGCCATGGAACCTGCAAAGATGTCCTGATGCTGAGATGCCAACTTCTGCATGTCCCCGATCGTTGTCGCACGTGGCCGGCCCGATCGCTCTCGAAGTTTCCCCGCGTCTCCAGCCAGCGCCAGACCGACGAGCCTCGGAAGCGCCTCCACCTCCACCGAACGCTCTCGAAATGTGGCACGCAGGTCATATATACCGCCGCCCTCTGCGCCCCAAATGTCGGAAACAACTTACAACCAGCGCGCGCCATCACACACTTGCTGACATCGAACACTCGATTACCTAGTACTCGATGTTCGGTTACACGCCATACCAAGACGCCTACCGTTCCTCCGCCTACCGCCCGAGTCCCTATGCCACCGCGGACCCGTACTCAAATCCGTACTACCGCGCCCTGGCGGAGGAACAGGCCGCCCGCGACCAGTACGCCGCGGCCCTCCGCGCCCAGGAAGAAGCTCGCGAACGAGCGGCGCGAGCGCGGCGCATGCAAGAGGCGTACAAGCCGTACGCGTCCCCGTACAACTCGTACCTCAACGACCTCAGCGACCCCGAGGACGAAAACCCGTACTACGCCAACCCGTACACGCGCGGGTACGGTGGGGCGTACGACCTGTACGCGACGGAGCTGGAGCGCGAGAGGAAGAGGAGGGAGTTGATGGAGCTGCAGAGACAAAGGGAGAGGGAGGCGGAGATGCAGCGGCTAAGGGAGCGTGAGCGCGAGTTGGAACGTCTCAGGATGCTCGAGGAGGAGAGGAGGCGTTTGCTTGAGGAGGAGAGGCGGAAGAGGGAGATGGCTGCACTCGAAGAAGAGAGGGAGAGGCGCAGGAGAGCCGAGGCCGCCGCCCAGGAGTTCTTCAGAAACTATGGCCGTGGCCGCATGTTCCCCAACGAACAGGCCTATCGTGACAAGGCATGTTTTGTTAGTTGTAGTGATGCACCGACTGCGTACTAACTGTTATCACAGCAGATGGGTCACAAGCGCTCGACGTCCACCTTCCCGAACTCGGGCACCGGCGCGCCCAAGCAGGCTCCCCCAGTCCGCAAGGCACCGTCCCGTTCACCCAACCCCTCAACGCGGCGCACTGCCTCTGCCCAACCCACCGAACGCACCCGCATCCCCATCCGCACCCCGTCCCCTCAACAGCCTGCTCAGCCACCTTCCCCAGAACCCCAATACACCAAGGAGCAACTCGCCGCGGCCGAGAAAATCCAGTCCTTCCTGCGCACGCACTTCCCGCGGCACCAAGCCCTCAAACAAATCAGCTCAATCGAGCGCCGCTTCGAGGAGCTCAAATCCGGCTTCTCCTTCCCCGCGACGATCGACTTCGCCCTGTCGCCCTCCTCGGAAGATAACATCGTCAGCGTCGACACCGCCTCGCTCCGCCCGCTCCCGCCGGCGCAGTGCGCGGACGTATCCCCGCCGAACTTGCCGTACACGCACAACAACACGCCGCTGCACGCGTACGACCACAACCTCGGCCAGCTCCTCAGCCAGCTCGACGCGGTGCCGAGCGGCGGCGATGTGCGCGTGCGCGAGCGCCGCAAGGAAGTTGTCCGGCGCGTGCAGGGCGAGGTGACGCGGGTGGAGGAGTGGCGCCTGGGGTTGTGGGCGGCGTGGGTGCAGATGGATAAAATGAAGAACGAGGGGGCGCAGACGCCGCGCGAGGTCGAGGACGGAGTGCCGAGGATGGAGTTCCAGAAGGAGTCGGAGGCGGAGCGGAGGGAGGACAAGATGTGCTTGGATTCGGTTGGGGTGCCGGGAGAGCATTCGGAACAGCCGCCGCAGGAGGCACCTCGAGACTCGGAGATGGCGGTCGACCGACCTGAGACAGCCGCGGAGGGGCAGTCAAGCGAACCTCGTGCATCCCAGGATCAGCGCGACGACTCTTCGGCCCCGACGCATCAAGGAGAAGAAGGCGCCGTCCACAACCAATCCACTTCCTCCGAAGCCGACGTCCCGCACTCACCGCAAGTCACCTCGCCCGCAGCCGTTCACGCCGGCGACGACGGCGTCGAAGTCGAGCACATCGAAGAGGCCTCCGTATCACAACCGAGCTCCATGGACGTCGACGAGGAGGAAGACCTGCCGGAGCCGCCGATCAAGATCAAGGTCGAGCCTGCGGACCCGGAGATTCTGGCGAGCGTCGCGCCGGAAGTGAACGTCGAGGAGCCTGCTGGTACGGAGGAAGCTGTGGTGTCTTCTGCCGGGGACGAGTCGCGCCCATCGGCGATAGAGAAGGACGTTCCGAAGGATGGAGGGATGGAGGTTGACGGGGATACGCACCGCGTCGAAGACGTACCTGCTGCTTCGGATCTCTCGAAGTCGGATCCCAGCCTCGAAGAGCCGCTGACCGGAGGGAAAGACGGGATGATGGAGATTGACGGGCAGCACAGCAGCCAGGATGAATCCGAAGCCACCGTCCAGCCCGCCGAGCCCGACACGCTCCCACACGCCCACCAGCCCGTCGTACAGGAGCCCCCGGAACCTCCAACTACGACCGCAGCCGAAGAGGTGAGCAGCCCACTGAGCGAGCCCGAGACCGAGGCGCCTCGCACGCCGCCGCCGCCGCCTCAGGTGCAGGTGCAGGGCGAGCAGCAGAAGGCGCAGCCGCTGTATAACGCGGACGAGCGGACTATGGATGAGTTTGTGATGCTCTGACGATGACATTGAGGTGGGACGTTTAGGATACGTTATGATGTGTGTAATGCACTGTAACATAGGGATCAATGGGTTCTTCTGCAATTGTAGTATTAGTGTTAATATACCTGTATCATTGAGATACCAGAAAAAGAGCGCGACAATGAATTGAATGATCATCATACCTCCGCCACAAACGCTATCAAGGCAGATAACGTTGTGGCAGAGGTATCACGATAACTCAATTATCGCGAAGCATCATAGGGTATACGTGAATCCAAAATACACAACCGAAGGCACCCTACACCTCCGCCTTCGGGTTCTCCGCGCGCTCCTTGAGCGTCTTGCCGAGCGCCTCGAACGCCTCCTCGAGGTGGCCCTTCATGAACCACCGCACGACGTACGCGAACAGCCCGCCGAAGACCTCGTAGCACTCGTACCGCGCGCCGCCGCTCCCGTCGTCCTCGACCGTCTGCCAGCGGTCGCCCCAGAGGAGCCACGCGGGCATGTCGACGTTGCGCCAGGCGATGCGGTGCGCGGTGTGGTCGACGTGCGTGATGAGCTCGAAGGCGGGCTTGGGCTGCGCGGTGAGGGAGGGCGGCATGCAGAAGGAGATGATGAGGTGCTTGCCCGGCGCGAGCGTTTGGTCGTTGAGGGGCTTTTTGGATTTGTCGGTCAGCATCATGTCGCGGCTGGAGAATGAGATGCATTTAGTTATCGAGGATTGGGATTCGAGGAGACTGGGGACGTACGCAAATGGATCCCTGAGGCGCGAATGGAGAATCGGTCAGACGATTGCATCGTTTGGTAGAGAACCATCCTCCTCCGGTCATGGCATATGTTCAGCACTCACCATTCATTGTACTTCGAGAAATCCGTCAAGATCTCCCATACCCTCTCTTTCGGCGCGTTGATGGTAATGGATCGCTTGATAGCGACTACGCCCGCCTCGGGCGCGGGGGGTGCATCGGTGTTCTTCGGCGGCGCCATCGAGTGCGTTGGTCTCCGTTAGTGCGGAAGACTTGTGTGGTGAAGTCGAGAGGGAGAATTTGTGTCCAGTGGGAGAGGCATGTTTTCTTATAACAGTGAAAGATACGGCCGCTCGATGGCCTGGGCAATCACGAGAAGCCGCAATAGCACCGCAGCCACAGCCACAGAATAATGATGTCCATTCTTCAAGGTTTACCATTATGTCTGTGTCCAACTATCCAGAACTCTAAGGGTATCTGCTGTGTATCAATTACCGTCCATAATAATCACGCATCGAAGACAAAAGAACTCTGGACGTAGTAACGTCCTACGCCTGCTCCGATCTCTCCTTCAACGCCCGTCCCATCTCCTCAAAGCTGAACTTCAGCTTCTCCCCGAACAGCCATTTAACAATGTACGCCGCGAGCCCGCCAAACACCTCCGTCGTCTGGTACCTCGTCTTGCCCTCTCCCGCGTCTGTGAGCGTCTGCCAGCGTTCCGCCCACAATATCCAAGCCGGCGCGGCGATGTTTCTCCACGCGACGCGGAAGTTCTCATTGTCGACATGGGTGATGATCTCGAACGCAGATTGCCTTTGCATGCCGGAGCCGGGGCCCATGGTGGGCGGGATGTGCGTGGACATGAGCAGGTACTTGCCTGCTGCGGGGGTTTGGTCGGGCAGAGGTTTCTTCGATCTGTCGACTATAGTCTGCGCGCGTCTGGGTAGGTTATGTATTGGCCCATCTCAGACGCCAGTAAAGACGGGAGCAACGCACACAAATGGATTCCTAGTACGAGGACAAGTATCAGAACAAGGGTCGTTTGCATCGCACCGCAGTATCGTAACCCTCTCCCAAATTCCTTCTGCTCACCATTCACTGTACTTCGGAAAGTCCAGCAGCACGTTCCATACTTTCTCCCTGGGCGCGTTGATGACCGTCGAACGCGTTATGGAGAACACGCCTTCCTCAGGAGAGGGCGGTACGTCGGGAGACCTTGATGGGCTCATGGCCTTCAGAGAGGGTCTGTTAGCCAGACCAGCCGTGTCCGAGCAACCACTCCTAGCACCTCAAGTGCAAGGCAAAGACTGGATTGCGACTCCGAGGCTCACTCGCAGCGGCCAAGTGCAACGATTCATGCGAGTATGGACGTGAGAATTTTCTCGGTGATCCGCGGGTTGTCCAGGGGAGAGTCGTCTCGACTCGAAATTCCATAGAGCCTTTCTTTGCCTAGGGTATCGTTATGCAACTCGAGTATTTCACCGTTGTGCGAGGAACTGTTCTCGCTTTTCCACGGGACTATGATGCGAATTTTGGAGTTGTAGAGCAGATATCAAATTGAAGGGCAGGACACCTCTTTCCAAGTCCCTTCATCCACGATGTAATTGACGAATTTTGAAGGACCCTGAATCAGTGTCCGATATGGTTATAACGTGCGACAAACCCTGCTTGATACCCGTTTTTTGTCATCCTCGTAGCCTGTGGACGTCTCGGGCTTGATGGGCAATCTGCCAGTGAACGCCGATGAGGTGTGTCTGACCGGACTCATGTCATTGATGATTCGAACCAAACGACGCCGAAGTGAGCGAAGGCATTGAAATGGTACACGCAGTGAACTAGGTACGAGCCTCCATATCTTTCATATAATTTCCTCCCTTGCAATAGCCACCATTCGCGGCTGCACACTGCAGCATAAGCTTCCTCCCGGAACCACGATCCCTGCTCGTCGACGCGGGGAGAAACTCGGCGCTCTCTGTATTCTCTCCGGGCACATCTCTGCTCATTATTGGCTTCAACCTGCCTGGAGGCCCTCGCTCGCAATCTTCCCACAAATATAGGAATGGCGTGCTTCGCGCTTACAGCGTCCCCAGCGGAGAACTCCTTCAGGAGATAGAGCTTCCGGGACCGCTGGCCATAGGAGAAATCCCCTTCTGGCGTTCAAGTTCTGGGGAATGGGTAGCAGCTGCCATAGGACGCGACAGACCGACCTCAGTCGTGCTATATCATGTTCAGGGGCATGGACTAGTCGAAGCCAAGGCAATCGCCCCTCCTACCACAATTAGCTCGGATACGGGAAATATCTTCCCTATCTATATCTGCAACAACGGAGACTTGGCCACGTCACACGAACTCGTCCCTTCGTCCACTCTCCCATTGACTTTGCACTGCACTAACGGCGAGGTCCACGAGACAGCACTGTCTTCCCCCGGTCCCCCTGCGAATTGGCTACAACCAGACATAGTCGGCTCAGCATCTCCTGATACCATCCTCTTTCACATCATCGAAACCGACTCTCCCAGTATCGTTATGCCCATAGCACCGTCCACGCCCTCAGGCTACCCTCGCTGACACCCTTATGGGCGACGCATTTCCCCCGGAGAGTGACCCGCTTGAGTTACCATTGCGGTCCCAGCGTGCCACTCGCCGTGACCGTATGGCGAGACGAGACTTACAACGCTCCTTCAAAATTCTGCGCCGCCTTAATCAATGCAGAGACAGGTGCAACGTTGCGTGAAGTATCGTTACCATACCACGACACCCTTGGGCCACGCTACCTGGTTCAATCAACACCGAAGGACGAACTGGTGGTTCTGACCACTACCGGTAGAATGTCCATCACTTCTCTGCAGACGTTTCTGGAGAACGGCCTTGGATAGATCGACGAAGAGGGCTTAATCCGGGCAGAACCCCTCCCGCTGAAGCCGACTTCGTGGGAGCCTAAGCCAGGGAAGTCGGATGATCAGTGGTATTGGTTGCACGACTGCCTTGCGGTCCAAAGCGGTCTTATGGTGTTCCCGGTTCGGGGGTCGGAAATACTGTTCATTACCTGGGATCCGACGTAAAGGGGTATTTTTATTCTTCCGGAGCGTTGCGTCATGATACAGACTTGAAAAGTACAAGTAACTATCCAATACAGAATGGTATATTGAAGTCGGGAATACACAGAATACGCTGTGACGTTCAATCTGGGAATTAGATTTCTGCGCTGTAACCGTCCACCGTACTACCGAGACTTTGAGATGAGAGATAGGAATGGAGGGTGCAGACACAGAATCAAAATATGGAATCTATCAGACAACGTAAGTAAGAGTGTCTCATCCTCGAGGCAGTGCGAAACTCACCGAAACTAGTACAATACATAAATGAAGCAGTAATGATACATGGCTTGAGGAACGGATGCATTGCAAGGAACAGAGCGGTCTATGCGCTTGAGTAAGGGCCGCAGGAAGACCGTCGGTATGGTGGGGGCTTGGAAAAGACGAAATTGAGTTGAATGAGTGTAGCGGACGGCGTAGAGCGCGTCCTTTGGTTAGCTATAGAGAGTCCCGTCAATAAGTGGACGATATTATCCAACAAAGTACTCACAGAGAGACTGAGAAGAGGTGATGGGTCATAATGTCGGTCGGATTTTGTCGCATATTTCGGTGAATCCGTAGATATATCTTAGACGAGTCGTGAGTAAGAGATTCTCATTCGCCAAAGATCACAGGACTTACGGGTACAAATGATGAAAGGGGGGAAAGTGCGTCGGAGGAATTGTGCTGGTCAGACCCTCAACCAAGCTCAGCACGGGAAGGGTCAAAGACGGCGTCGGGTGATGTTGAGGGCAGAAGACGACTATGATGTGGCGTAGAGTCAGAGCGCCTCCGTTGGACAACTATAGGTAGACTCGTGAATAGATGAAGATGTTGGCAACCATGATGGACTTACCGAGGTTGTGCGACTGGATCTGTCCTGATGAAAAGGGAATATTGGTAGGAATGTCTACATAGCGACGTCGATGACAGCGGGCGAACTCATGGCACAGAGAACTCACGATCAAAAGGGACATATGAAGCATAATCATACAAGGACGATGAGGGAAGGAGGAGGGGAGGGGTGTGCATCGCAAGGACTCAGGCTGGCCAGACCCTCATCAAAGCTCCGCACGGGACAGTGGATGTATTACGGAGTAGGATAGTGATGAGGATAGGGAAAGGACTGCGTGGAGGGCGTCTCTTAGATAACTGTGAAAGCGCCAGTTAAGATAGACATGGAGAAATCGCACGAAGAGGAGACTCACGGATGTGTTGTACATATACAATGTAGTCGGCAGAGTGTGCATGTTGTATCTCTGAATAAACTTATGATCGAAGTAGGGTGGAGATAGGATGGTCGGATACGTGAATGTTATGGATATGTGTAGAGGTCGGTATGAAATAACGTTGAACCGTGATGAAATGCCAGATGCCTACGACAATGTGAGCACCTTTCCACGCTCAAGGATCACAGAGACTTACGATATAATTTAGTAACGACGGCGGGGAGCCGCGCGGTACCCATGGGCTCGCTACACCAGCATATCAGCACCTGATCACTCCAGAGGTGCGAAGAGAAACTCACGATCCGATCCAGTACAGCAACGATGCACTCCGGCAGCTCAGGTTCTGGTGCAGGGGTAGGGGCGGGGGGAGGCGGTGGTGGTGGTGGCAGGACAGGGTTCATCGCCGATTCAGTGGCCAGTCTGGTGAATGCTACAGGATCGAGGTGGAAAGCCTCCTCCGCAGCACGAGCAATCGCCTCCTCTTCAGCGCGAGTTTCGGGGACCCCGATGAATGACCAGCCGTCCCTACTACTGGGGAGCTCGTCCATGGGTCCGGAAGCGAAGATTACTGGGTGCGAATGGCCGCCGCGATAATGCATCATCTGCTCAAAACCATGCGCATTGGGTGTAGGACGACGCCCCTCTTCAAGGGATGCAACCATGTACCGGTCGCAGTTCATGACCATGCCATCCATCGGGATGTGAGAGATTGGGATGAGCGCGCCCACTACAGTTTTAATGTCGAGTACGTCGCTCCCTGATTGGAGTGAGTCCTGCAGGGCGCACATGCTGTTGGGGTATTGGTAGCCCACGATAGCGCCGGCCGCGTATCCTAAGGAGACGTCCAAGGCCAACGACAGAGACGGATGTTTGGAGACCCGCTGCCCGAGGCGACGCCGAGATCTGACTAGATAAATACCGATGGCTATCAGAGCGGAATATAGAATGACTGCCGATGAGGTGATCATCTTCGAGGTAAGGACCTCCGAGGTGCATAGCCCATATACGGCGAGTATCTGAGAAGCCATTAGATAAGAGAGACGAAAACATAACAGACAAGAACGTACGAAGGAGAGGCCGTGCTGCAAAGCGGGCATGAGCATCTGGTTGAAGCAAGCACACCCAGAGTTAATCACTTGTTTATAGATGCCGATGGCCAGCACCCAGGCGGACTCGAGTTGGAAGAACAATACAGCCCAGAGTAGATAGAAGATGGACTGGACCAGCCAGGTAATGGAGAAGAACGCGTGGCGGTCCTCCAAGCGCGTGAAAGAACCTGCAGCGGCGAAGAGGAAGAGAGTACCACTGATGAAGATGACAGCAGCCAAGATAGATTCGATGGGGCCTGAGGTTCCAATGGTGTACGCGCGAGTGGGAGGAGGACGAAGGGTCTGAGTGGGAGTAAATACCAACGCAGGGAGCGCGACGGAGGCGGCGGGGACGGCGGGGGCACCATCGAAGACGCGAGATACCAAGGCCTTGACGGCGTCGACGTTGAAGAAGTTCAGTCCGAGAGAGTACATCGTAAATGTCGGTGTTATTGGGAGTTGTCGCGAATGTCGTCGTGAAAGTTCCGGTTCAAGATGCTAAAGACGTGGTTCAAGTCCCCGTTCGTCTTTTGTAACCCTCGAGTCTGGCACACCGATCTTCGCGCGCTTGTCACTCATTCGTCAGCCTCCCTTCACATTGACATATCGACAGATACAGCAAGAAGCACCGGGGGCAATGCTGAGGATGCAGCCCCTAGGTGTCCGGAGACCAGCAGGGTCGCCATACGTGGAGAGCACTTGGTAGTCCAACGAAGAAGCGTTTTCCTTGCCAAAGTCGGATAAACAATGTGGAGAATGGAGAATCGTGTGACATACCAAAAGGGTTGCCATACTTTGATCGTGAATGTCGACCTATATATCGCGTGAGGGGTTTCGGTCCCATCACATACGGGGGGGAAGGCTCCAGCTCTGCTACACGCCTGACTTCGATCGACAACAGCGCCATGCAGACGTATGATGGGAAAGGTTCGCATCCTTACCGATTCTGAAGTTCCCCACTCCCAATAAGTCTACCTAAAGGTAGAGTTACTATGCAATACACGTACCTGATTACGACGTTACATCGCTGATGTTGACTCCCATGCGTCAGAGTGAATCTCGGCAATGGTAAGAGACTACTGTTCAAGTTGACTAACAAGAATAAGTAAGTATAGAGAACGGTAATCTCCCGCCGCTGGCGGCGACGCTATGGCAGCGAAAATGAGTACCATATCTTCTTATTTGTTCCATGACATGACCGTACTCGTCCTAGGATCAGAGACCAACGCGGCCACTGGTGCACTGTGACGTGCAACTCTCAAGTCGACTCAAACGCCACCTGTATTTGGCACAGCCACTGCGGCCCCCTGCTTACATACTTAAGAGTGGGCCGACTTGCATTAGACTGCGTGGCCTCCGACTGTCCTAAAGCTCAATCGTCGCTGAATACGTTCGGTCTGTACCACCTGGGACGAGCTCACTTTCCATGACGGAAGACCGATTCAGTCATGAATATCCTGGACAAGGTTCGACGGGGCGAGTGAGCATGGCGCTGCATCGCGTCCAAGAGTTCTGGACACTAGTATGGGTCGGAAATCGAAAGCTGTGAAGGTATCATCCTGTCTCAGTCTGTTCGAAGGTACGTCTTAAGTATGCGATTCAAAGAGTTTTACTCCCGCTAGACCAATTCCTTTACTCTCCACTCTCTGACCTTACCTGACTCAATACCACTATTCCCTCCATCTCTCATATCGTCACTGACTGGCAGGCCACGTACATTAGACCCTACTTACAGTATCTCACTTCAGTATGTGCCCAGGTCAGTATTCTCGAGATATGCTCCCCATCTCGGCGACGAGCGTTGCCAGTGGTGTGCGCACGGTGCGCATTCGAACACACGCATTCAGCATTAGAGAGCGGGCGACATACGATTTGGGCAGGCTTGATGTGCGTATCTGTCTCTGAGTGTATGTATCTGGGGAGGCGAGTGCAGTTTCCCAAACCCGCTAGCCTCATCGTACCTGTGTATTTCGGTTACGGAGAGTCTAGTGGGATTGGGTCAACGTTTGAGGCCTCGAAGGATGAAGTGTGCACGTTCGTAAGATCGAGCAGTATCTCATCCTTGATCGAGGGTAGTCGAGACAGATAGTTCGCTGCTTGACTGTCTCGCAAGCAGCCATGTACAGCGTAATCAAGATGGCTGTTCATTTCGGTGAGTTGTGGCCCAGACTCTGTGTACATTTTGTTGCCTCTCCCCTTTTCCAAGACAGTGACGGTCGTGCTATTAGTATGCTGGAAAGCCGGGACTAACATGATAAATCTGCTTAATTAATTCTTGCGGCTCGCTGCTCGACTTTCGTGTGCTGCTCTTTAGAACGTGATGCGTGAGGTAGAGGTTGACTCATGCGGGTGATGAACTTCCCAGTACCCATAGGTACGTAAAGTATCAATTATTCCAGTTCCGTGGCTATATGTCCAGAGACCAGCCGTCCAGTCTCACGCACTGCCTCCAAATTCGGGTACGCCACTCGCGCACTGGGAGCGAAATTCAACCGTGTGTAACTATCTCGCCTGGGCGCCATAAAAAGATTTATACGGTCTGATGTCGTTTGCGTCTTCAGGAGCGTGACCCTCCCATCGCGCTCTGGGAGATTTCCATTGACAGGGATACTTGGTGAGCTCCTTCCGATCTTCTCCCAGCCTTGCTGTTTTGCTGTACGAACGACTACTCCGAGGCATGTTCTCCCCAACGCTGGCAGCGCGCCCAGACCAGCCATGCGTTCCTGCCAGAGGACACGGATAATCACAGTTGAACTTGCACCTATTATGGTTTCCATCCTCAATAGAGACCCTCTGCAGTGACAACATGCAGAGTTGGATCACGTATGTCAGAGAACATATCGAAAGTATATACGCACATACCAGACTCGGAGAACCTCAGTACCTGCAGCATGTGCTGGGTTGGCGCACAAGCTGACACCGCTTCATCGACGGTACGGGACTGCTGCTCTTCAGCAGTACCATGGGAACAATTTTGGGGGAAGCATACCTGATCAGAGAGACGAATCCTTTTAGGTCGGAAGATGCCAAAGGGGGGTCTCCGACCTGAGGCATAGAGGAGAATAGAATAAGCAAGTTATGAGTTCACCATCCCAGTCTTTGTCGATCTCACCAAGTACAGAACAATTTGGGGGGGCGGGGGGGGGGCTACCACGCGATTCCAGCTACATATGCTCCCTATCATTACCGAGCCACCCGGACTTTCTCTGACGGATGGTCGAAGAACATTGTACACTTGAAGGTGCGGTGTTGGAGCACATCTCACAGCTTCCTATAACTTAATCTGGCGCGAGTGAGATATTCTATACACCAGCCAATTTGATACAGCGTCATCGTCTCGCACTCTCAGTCTCTCACTCACTCATCAGTGACCTCGAGAGCCTGATCATGAGGGGTATTCGGCAGTTGCCGAATCGGACCGTGAATTCCATACGGGCTTCGAACCACAGTGAAGCCACACATCAGCCACAACTGACCAGCCCTCTCTTCCTCAGCGCGAGCACAGTTCCTTCTCTTCCAGGGCTATTCAATCTCTGGAAAACTATCTTTTTGAATTTCTGTCACCTGTTTATTGAAGCTTGCGCGATCATCAGTCTCGCTCCCGGTCTCGTGGCTTCTCCAACGCACCACATATACTACGCGACTCATAACGGGCTCCCAACAACAACCATCCACAATCGAAAGTAATTCAATTCTCCACCCATCAATCACTCTTTCATTGAAGTGCAACTCAGGCCCATTAACGTGTTAAGGAAGAACTACTCAGAGCCACAGCCAAGCCCGTGCCATCGCCCACAACACCCAAACCTCACTGAACATTTCCAACAAAGATGGAAGTGGGTGAAAAATCCTCTGATGTTGATAGCCACTCTTCCCTCTATATGCTTCAGGAGAAGGTGGAGAGACTGGCGCACGTCATACGCTCAGAGCTGGACGGCTCCTGGGTCGATGGTGGACAAGAGTTCATCGACCTCTTGACAAGCCAGGATAACCGTCCTGATTTACCAATGGACTCGGAAATTCAGGCTTTTTTATCAGAGTATACCGAATTCGACTCTGGGTCGGTCAAAGGTAGTTGGGCACGACGCGGGCGAGGTACCAGGTCCCGAAGCACGGGCTCTGGACGAGGGGAAGCCAAGCAAAGGAAGCGCGGAGGTCCTCCACCATGGTGGGGCTGGAGAAATATCCCGCATAAGCCTGAAGACCCGCCCTACGACTCACTGGCAAAGACAATGAACGATATCCTCCACCATTTTGGTGTCATCAATCGCAAGGTGGAGCACACGTACAAGGCAGAAATGCCCGATTCTTGTGAGAGATTCAACACCGAGCCAACGACAACACCGGACCTCTCGCTGATGGGATACGGCCCATCCTTCGCCTTCCAGCAAGGTTTTCCGACCCCGCCCTCTTACACCCATGTTGCGGTACCTATCGCAGTCACAGGCAGTGACCGGGCGCCCGAGGATGATCAAATACAACTGGCGGTATATGCTCGTTCATGTTGTGTGCATCAGCCGAATCGGCGCTTTGTCTACAGTCTCCTTATGACTGAACGTACTGTCCAAGTCTTCCAGTTTGATCGGGGCGGTGTCGTGTATTCTCGTCCTGTCAATATTCATCAAGAGGCAGAAACGTTTGTGAAGATTATTCTGGCGCTGTCCACTGCGGATGAGGGTAAACTGGGCTTCGACACTCGTATCCAGTGGCACGGCCATTACCGGTATTTCTGCACAGCAGTGGACGGAGGAAGCAAGTACATGATCTATAGTCCCTTCAACTGGGGTGACAGGATACTACGGGGGAAGGCAACAAAATGCTGGTACACGCAGAACCAGGACGGTGAGGAGCTCCTCCTTAAATTTGCTTGGAGAACCCCCGAGCGCGGCCTAGAGTGGGAGTTCCTGGAGAAGATTGCAGAAAACCCTATCCCCGGCGTTGCTGAGGTTGTCTGTCGCTCGCAACCTTCCGAGATGGAGACTGTCTTTTCGCTTCGTGGCGGGATTGGGTTTGCCGACAACGGAGAGGAAGATGTCGACAACCGTCAATACTATAATTTCTTGCAACCCTATTATGGCCCGTCTCTGAGGCATGCGCCATCTATCCTGGTCCTCCTGGAAGCATTCCGGGACATAATCCAAGGTAACGTTAGTGTCTCTCGAAATGATGGTCCCTGACACTGCCGCAGCCCAGTTCGAGCTCGCCAAACGGGGCATCGTCCATCGGGATATAAGTCCTGGAAATATGCTCCTCAATAATCGGCCAGATGCTCATGCAGGGAGTAGAGGCATTCTTATTGATTTTGACCTAGCTGCATTTGTTGATGGGCAGGGGAAAGGCCCAGCAGCGAGTATGAAGAACGTGAGTTCAGCAAAGAGCATTTGAACCGGCCCTTATACTTCTTCATCAGGGCACGCGGGCCTTTCAGTCGATCAAGGTTCTTTTGGAAATAGGCTGTCATGACCACTTGGATGATCTGGAGTCCAGCTTCTACAGTTTGTGTTGGTTGGCATATACTAGCGAGAGCCCGGGAGTCCCCCTCAGGAGTCCCTTGCCAGACTTCCTCAAGCGCTGGGATGCGGATGATGAAACTTCTATGTGCTCCAAGTGGTGCTTCCTAAGCAATCATGTCTTCAAGCACTACCCCCAAGGCCTAGGACCCGTTATCGAAAAATTGATCAACTCCCTGAAAGAGTTCTTCAAACGCGTTGCAGAGCCGCGAACCGAGAGGATACGCCTTTCACTACGTAGCAAGGAGGAAATCAAAAGGGACGAACATGTCAAAGCCGTCGTCTCAAAAGTAGATGCGCATCTTGAAGTCTCACCCCCTCGTGAGTTCATCTGATGACGAGCAAAGATGCTTCACTGATTTTCGTCTGTAGCTACGATGTCGCCTGCTGAGGAAATCGAAGTGCATTTCAAGGAGTTCCTAGAACTTGTAGACGGCGCCATCGCCGACGAAAGGTCGCTGTCGTCGAAGGCCAAACAGACGTTAGCACCCGCACCCTGCCAAGCTGATAAGGACGTGATCCTCACCGTCCCGAGCAATGATGTTTTGTCAGCCAAGGAAGGTGGTGTGAAGCCAACCCCAGAGAGTATTCATCCGAAACGTCCAATTGAACGGGAGTCGTTGTCCGATGACTCTGCGGAAGCCCCAGACCGACTAACCAAGAAAGTTAAGAAGGATATCAAGTAGTCATATTGCTCTGTCGATCCTGTGGTCGTTGTTCGTGCCTTTATTTGAGTTATTTTCAGTACCTCGAGATATAGCGAGTGATGTCAGCTTCAATTCAGCTGGTTCGATTCAGGTCCGAGTGCACTGACAGACATGGACTGGCCGCGGCAGTGTTCGCAGCACACACTAACACGACAAACATGGTCAAAAAATATAAATGTGAGATACTTATCGCCACAAGGGATACATAGGCAAGGGAGAGTCAGCACCGTTGCACAATTCACCTCGAGTCCCAATAACCTCTCTAGAAGTTACTTAACCACTCTCGACCGCTAAAGAACACGGATAAGCACATTAGAACTTGCACGATCCGGAATAGTGAGTGTCTGAGTGACGAGACGCAGAGTTGAGTCGCGTATGCTCAGAGAACTTATTGAATATTATATATGCATATAACAGCCGTAACTGCGCAGCACCAGCCGACGCCAGTTCATCGCGGGCGCAGAACTGCTGATCTTCAGCAGTGCCGTGCAAGCGACGATAGCAACGCCGACCGAGAGGCTCGTTGGAAAGATGCTTTCCGAGTTTGATGAGTTTTCCGTCCAGAGTTGGACGGAACACACTCGTCCGAAGGGAAAGAAGATTCGGCAGTTGCCGAATCGGACCGTGAATTCCATACGGGCTTCGAACCACATGTTACAGTGAAGCCACACATCAGCCACAACCCTCTCTTCCTCAGCACGAGCACAGTCCCTCTACTCCTGGGTTATTCAGTCACTGGAAAACTATTTTTGTTTGAACTTATGTCACCTGTTTATTGAAGCTTGCGCGATCATAGGTCTGGCTCTCGGTTCTCCAATACACCACGTACTACAAACCTCATATCGGATCCCGACAACTATCCAGCATCTATAGTACTGCGTTTCTCTATTGCCCCTCGACCACCTTGCCGTTCATCTGCAGCTCAGGACGGGTTACGTGTCTAGGAAGAACTTTTAGTCGGTGCCACAGCCAAGCTCGCGCCGTCTCCCACAACGCTCAAAAATAAAGATGGAATCAGGCCAAAGCTCCTCTAGTTCTGATAGCAACTCCTCTTCCCTCTATATACTTCAAGAGAAGTTGGACAGACTGGCGCAGTTCATACGCTCGGATCTGGACGGCTCCTGGGTCGATGGAGGACAAGAGTTCCTTGACTTCCTGACGAGCGAGGAGAAACATCCTGACATCCCAGCGGACTCGAAAATCCAGGATTTCTTATCGGAGTATGCCGAATTTGACTCCGGATCGGCCACAGGCAGTCGGGCACGACGTGTACGAGGCGCCAGGTCCCGAGGTTCCGGGCGAGGGGTAACCAAGAAGAAAACTCGAGGAGGTCCTCCAATGTGGTGGAGATGGAGAAACATCCCGCATAAACCTGAAGACCCGCCATACGACTCACTGGCAAAGACAATGAACGATATCCTCCACCATTTTGGTGTCATCAATCGCAAGGTGGAGTACACGTACAAGGCAGAAATGCCCGATTCTTGTGAGAGATTCAACACCGAGCCAACGACAACACCGGACCTCTCGCTGATGGGATACGGTCCATCCTTTGCCTTCCAGCAAGATTTTCCGACCCCGCCCTCTTACACCCATGTTGCGGTACCTATCGCAGTCACAGGCAGTGACCGGGCGCCCGAGGATGATCGAATACAGCTGGCGGTATATGCTCGTTCATGTTTTGTGCATCAGCCGAATCGGCGCTTTGTCTACAGTCTCCTTATGACTGAACGTACTGTCCAAGTCTTCCAGTTTGATCGGGCTGGTGTCTTGTATTCCCGTCCTATCAACATACATCAAGAGGCAGAAACTTTCGTTAAGATTATCCTGGCTCTTTCCACTGCAGACGAAGGTAATCTGGGCTTTGATACCCGTATCCAGTGGGAAGGTCACTGCCGGTACTTCCGCCCTGCTACGGACGGAGCCGGGACATACATGGTGCACAGCCCCTTGAATTGGAGCAAGAGAATAGGGGGGAAAGCGACGACATTGTGGCATACGCAGAACGAGAACGGGGAGGACCTCATCTTCAAATTTGCTTGGCGAACTCCCGAGCGCGGGCTAGAGTGGGAGTTCCTGGAGAAGATCGCAGAAGACCCTATCCCGGGCGTTGGCGAGATCATCTGCCGCTCACAGCTTTCTGAAATGGAGACTATTTCTTCACTTCGTGGAGGAATTGGATTTGTTGATAAAGGAGAGGAAGATGCCAACAACCGCCAGTACTATTATATCTTGCAGCCGTATTATGGTCCTTCTCTGCGGTATGCACCAACTACTTTGGCCTTCCTGGAAGCGTTTCGGGATATTATCCAGGGTACGCACACCGGATTCCTTTCGTTGATCCTCCCTGACAGTGCTGCAGCCCAGTTTGAGCTCGCCAAACGCGGCATCGTCCATCGGGATGTCAGTCCGGACAATATGCTTCTCAATAATCGGCCGGACGTGCGTGAGGGTAGGCGGGGCATTCTAATCGATTTTGACACAGCTGCCTTCGTGGACAGCGACGGTAAGGGTCCAGCTGCGAACGCAAAGATCGTGAGTCCGGCATTCGAGTGTTAGAGAGGGCGCTTATGTTTTATCCACAGGGTGCACGAGTCTTCCAGTCCGTCAAGGTCCTTGAGTCACTCGGTTTCCATGACCACTTGGACGACCTGGAATCCAGCTTCTACAGCTTATGTCAGATCGCATTTACGAGCGAGAGCCCTGGCGTCCCCCTCGAGGTCTCACCAGAAATCATATCTGACTGGAATACTGCACGGCCCTCCTCTGCTATGGCCTCGAAACTGTGCTTCCTGGATAATCGCGTGTTCGCGCAACACCCTCAAGGCTTGGGCCCCGTTGTTGGAAAATTGATCGATGCGATGAAGAGCTTCTTCATGCGCGTCGCGCTGCCGAGAAGAATGAGAATTCGCCCTCAGATGCGTACCAAGAAGGAAATTGAGAGGGACAAGCGCGCGAAGGCCTTTGGGGAAGAAACGGACGCCAAGCTAGGGCGTTGCCAAACTCCGACTACAGAGTCCTCTCCCCCTCGTAAGTTCATTCACGATGACTCCTAGAGATAGTTCACTCATGCCACGGCTGCAGCTGAGATGCCTCCCGCCGAGGAAATGGAAATGCATTTCAAGGAGTTCTTAGGTCTGGTAGACGGTGCCATAGATGAGGAGAAGTCGTCTCTGCTGAAAGCCGGACAGCAGTCAGCACCCGTAGCCCACAACACTTCCGAGGACGTGAAAGACTCCGTCCCGACCGGCAACCCTGCGTCGGGAAGGACGCTTCCGGAGGAATCAGCCCAGGACGGTGATCAGAAGCTAGCTCTCGAGGTTACTGCTCGGAAGCGCTCCATTGGACTCGGTGCTTCGTCTGATGCTCCCGCGGACGCCATCGACCGACAAGTCAAGAAGGCTAAGAATGAGATCTCATCGTAATCGTATTGCTCCCTTATACTGATCTGTTTAGTTCTATGTCTTTTTGTTTTGCACACATGGTTTTCCTGTTACATGAAATATACATATATCAGTGCTGCGAGCTGTTTGGGGCCATACTATCTCAACTCACGTGGATCGGATTAACAGAACTGACATCGGTGCAGCAACACCGTCCGTAAGCAGCAGGCTCTGCCTTCTGCTACGGCCAGTGGAATGTCATCGCGACATGGCAAAAACATTCGAAGTAATCTGAACGAAATATTTCATCATCCACAACTTGCTCACTACTTACGTGACTTTGTTCTGTACTCTGCCGAAGGCCACAAAGTGCGAGCACCAGATATATCTGTTTCATCACATCCGGTAGATTTCCGGTGGTAATTGAAGCAGGCAAGAGAAATCCTAAGCGATGTGGCCGTAGCGTTTGGCAGTGTGGCTGGCACAGCCACCTCCGCGGAAGCAAGTCGAGTCATGATCATGGCGAGTCGTGAACGAGACGTCTTCTGAGTATTCGTCGTCGCTTCTATCCGTATGCACTCGCCATCCGTTCTGCATTGACAACGTTGGTTGCTTGACACCATCCAAGTGTCTTGGAGATGTTATGGGAAGTTTATCCGCCTCCAGCATCGTTGATATGTCAATAGTACGTATTCCGAATACATTGCTCATTTGTAATCCACTCTGTTTGCTCGAGCGCGG
This sequence comes from Gloeophyllum trabeum ATCC 11539, assembly GCF_000344685.1. Taxonomy (NCBI): domain Eukaryota; kingdom Fungi; phylum Basidiomycota; class Agaricomycetes; order Gloeophyllales; family Gloeophyllaceae; genus Gloeophyllum; species Gloeophyllum trabeum. The sequence continues at coordinate 1,380,100 of NW_006920415.1, read as the reverse complement.
CTATGTCAGCATCGACGGCCTCCAGTATTCAAATCATATCGGACCTCCACTTGGGTGAGTCACCCTCAGACAGTGACACTTGCACCCCATTCGACTACATCGTCCCCGCGAACGCCGAGTATCTCGCTCTCCTGGGCGATGTCGCTCGCACCACCGATCCACGACTCTTTCCCTGGCTCGCGGGCGTGCTTGACAAGTTCAAGGCTGTATTCTATGTTATGGGCAATCACGAGCCGTACGGGACGGCCGTCGATTCCGCGTTGCGAACGCTCGAGTCGTTTGCCGACTCGCTCAACGCCAATTCTTCTGGGCATTTGGTCATCCTCAATCGGACCCAGTACGACGTCTCCGACTCGCTCACCATCCTCGGGTGCACGCTCTGGTCCGACCTGCGTCACTCATCCGGGAGCGACGGGCTCACGACGCCTCCCATCCAAGATTTCACCTCCGTATCATCACTCACGCCTGCCGTCTATCAATCCCTCCACTTTGCCGACCTCGCGTGGCTCAACTCCACCGTCCCCTCCCTCGCCGCCAACACCGCCCGCCGCATAATCGTCCTAACCCACCACGCCCCACTCCTCCTCGGCACCTCCGATCCCGCGTACTACCCTTCTACCTTCGACGGAGTGAGGAGTCTGCCGGGCTACGCGACCGATCTGTCGCAGCAGCCGTGCTGGCACCCTGCCGTTGCGTTGTGGGCATTCGGCCATACGCACTGGTGCTGCGACTTTGTGAGAGACGGGGTGAGGGTGTACGCGAACCAGAGGGGGCGGAGGGGCGTGGGGTTCGACGCGGGAAGGGTGGTGGAGGTTTGATGGGCCGTTGAGTGAGTGTATGTGTGGCGGGGGGGGTGGGTTGTCGGTATCTGTGCTATTTTTGCGATTGTTGTGTGCAGCACGGGTTAGGAGTTTCACATGTTCCCAAGCCTCGTTGTAACGCTTCATCGCGCGCGGTATGTGGGCTAGGAAGTGTCTCTACCGGGCTTGGGACGGCATCTGGTACCCTGTCAACTCCGTGCTGGAGGAAAGGTGCTCTATACCAGCCCTGAATCAGAACGCCGTCCCGGCTTGCTTCGTATGTTTCTCTCATTGTTGATCCGCAGGTCTGGCGCTGTGGCCCTGGACAGCGTTATGCGTTCCCCCCACCCAGATCATTTCTTGCTATAACGAGTATCGCCGGCACGCTCGTGTTCGCATGTGAGAACTGGCCATTACACCATCTCCTTTGCATAGGCGGTTGCATATGCAGGAGGCATGATGATCGGCTTGTTCGTAACCTGTGTAACAGTGCGGCAAGCCTTCCGGCGAGCACTCTTCGGGGTGTGAGGAGACAATATTGTCTGCGTATCGGCATACTACCCATGTAACGGCTGTACATATACGCCTTAACAGATCGACGCTGCTGAACCAGCTCTCGACGCTATCTTCTGGACACGCTCAACCCCCGATTCTACTCTCCAGGACCTCGTGGCCGAGCATTTTCGAAAGCGAGAATACCCATTCTTCTACAGAATCATCCTGTATCCGGCAATATCGGTGCTCTTCACCCAGGTGTTGTCCACGCACCTTGCTATCCCGCTCTTCCGACCCCGACCTTATGTTCCTTTACGCTGTCGACGATTAGGTATAAATGCACTGCTATAGATGCTGTAGAAGATGATGTGATACAAGGAGGAAAAATACAATCTAGGCGGGTCATATCCAGAGACAAGAAATGGGTATGCGTGAAATACAAGTACAGTCCCATAGATGACGCAGAGAAAAGGGAAATAATACAGATACATTACGCCAATACGCTACAGGAGGGGAGAGGGATGTAGTGCGAAGCCGAGGGCGGGCCCTCCCTCGATCTCGCACAACACGGGACAGTGGATATATTACGGGGTACTACTATTACTACTAGAAGGGGGGCTGGACAGAGGTGAAGGAATGTCGTGGACGGTAAAGACGCGTCCGTTGGACTATCACGACATTGTGAGTAGATGGTCAATAGTCCGATGAAGATCGGACTCACAAGATAAAAATAAATCATGGATGAAACGGGTAAAGCAAAATGCTACTAACACATAGCATCCGCGAACATCTGTGGAACGGTAATTGAGCGACCAATATGGATATAAAGACCGAGGAACGTACAAATGAAGCATTATAGAAATAATTGAAGGATGTCTTGTTCCTCGACTGGTGCCGAATCGTCAGTTGACCAAGACCGGGCAAGCCTTCGCAGTGGCATGGAATGCGGTTTCCATCTCATCGGTAACCGCCCCCCAGAAACGGGTCTTGAAGGTGCTAGGAAGGGCTTGGAGAGAACTACGCGTAAAGGCGGCTGCTGGGACAGAGGGGACAGCAATACGAGACCGGTTGGAATAGTCTTCCTCTTCAAGGTCCATATCGGAGCCGCACGAATCTGAGCTGGGAAGGACATCTTCGTCGAAGTCGTCCGCTAACCGTGCCTCCTCGTACTGCGCCTCCGCGTCTTGACGCTCGTCGTCCCAGACGTACTCCTCATCGCCTTGGGCGTCCTCCATACGCCAGTCAGGGTGGAGAGCCGCGAATTCGGCGGCAATGGCACTGATCTTCCCTTCGTCGATGTCCGAATCGCTCGTGTAGCCGGAGGCACCGTCGGAAAGTGTAGACGCAGACGCCGACAGCGCAGGAAGGTGTGCCAGGAGCCAGTCGTCCTCGTTGCCCGCCGTATTTGGTGTAGAGGGATTGCCATTCGAGTGAACAGACGTCGAGGTGGACATAGGAGAGAAGTTGGCAAGGAAGCTATAGGAATTGTCCGCAAGCGCGGACGGAGACGCCGATAGCGGGGGAAGGTGTGCCTGGAGCCAGTCTTCCCCGTTGTCCGACGTACTTGCTGTAGGAGGGCAGCCGTTGGAGCGAACCGAGGACGACGTGGACAATGGCGAGAAGTGGTCTAGGAAACTGTATTGGACGGATTCTTCCCTGTGATGTACGTCCGTTGTGAGACTCGTCGATGTTGGTGTAGCAGCGGGGAGCAGTGCATTTAGCGCTCGTAGATTATCAGCCACAACTCTCATCCCAGTAGAAGCACACGAAAAGGCTTTGCGTGCTTCTCTTTGCTCTCGGCGAACATCTATGTAGAACCGTATGAGACTCCGGGCATCTCGACAAATCTGACCTACTCACCCCGGTAGTCCTCCTCCCGCTCCTCCTTCAGAGCGTTGAGCGCAGAACGGAGACCTCCGAACAAGCTCTCGTTACTGTCCACTGAGGGCATGATTACGGGCGCCGCGATAGATCGGCGGCGAACACCCTGATGGAGTGAGATTCTCAGTGGTCGGTACAACCAAGCGGGGAGAATGACATACTGAAGAGAAGACCACTCTAGAAGCACCACTGTGATACTTAGCATAGTAAGGGACCTTGGTGAAAATTCGGCACGACAGGAGGATGAATGCGACTTCCGATCGGACTTTTCGGACACGGGTCTTGATACATCTGGCTGCGACCTGGATCGACGCATTGATGACCACGGCAAAAATTAGAGCGAATGAAAAAGGCGCAGGGACGACCTTCGTAATCCTTCCCGCCGAGTTCACAAGCGTGTTCTTAGGCAAGATTAGCGCGATGCAAAATTGATATATCTAGGTGAGAACGAACCGGAATGCCCAGGCAATACCACACAGTAAACGTCCACGCTTCCAACGCCATCAAGACGGCCTCCGATGTCATGTGTGCCTCCATTGGAAACATGCCTTCCTGTCCTCTTCGAGGGACGGCATTGAGGTGGAACTTGTGCTCTAAATTGTGGAGAGCGATCCATGAGGCGACAAGTACACCGGCGGAGACGAGGGAAGAGATAGCAGAACGCGAATGCCCCGTATGCCAGTGATTAAGTCTGGCGAGAAGGCTCCAGGAGAGGTGGAAGGCCGAGGAGATGACGAGGAACCAGGACAGAAGCGCCGAGGTGAGAATCACCTTCTCATTGACCACTTGTGCGCTATGAAGATCCTGAAGGCCGAAAACGAGGAATAGGGCGAGCTGAAGGGGCCGGGAGGCGACACGCAGCGAGGATTGGATGAGATATACCACGCAATGATAGGCGTGAGACGATAGACTTGAAGCGACGTTGATGGAAAACAACTGAGGAATCAAGATGAGAAACGAGAGGAGCTCGCAACTCCACTGAACGGTGAAGACGGCGCCATCGCCCTGGCGTCTGAGAGGGCCGACCGAAGTGAACAGGAAGAACGAGGCAGTGATGAAGATGATTAGAGCCAAAATACTGTCGATAGTGCCAGAGGACCCAGCACCATACGTCGTGGTGGGGGTTCCGCGAAGGGTACGGGTAGGAGTAAGGACAGTCTTAACCCACGCGAGAGGCTGGTCGGCGGCCTGAGGGGGAGCATTACCGCCGCTGAAGGTGCGAAAAACCAAGCGCTTGACGGCGGCGAAGTCGAAGAGGTCAAGGCCGAGAGAGTACATGATGCCCGTTACTGTTGTCGTAGTTGTCGTGGATGGTCGTCGTAGAGGATTAAGATGATGGAGGGATGGATCGAGTTTACACGAGCCTCTTATGTACGTTCGAAGGGAGGCTGACAAGCCGGCCGCGGTTGAGCTCTCGGTCAGCCCTTGTCGTCAGCCATGGCGTCGAGCGACAGAAGACCGGTCCACAACGCAACGGCTGGAGGGCGTGTTCGTCAAGGTCGTGGGAGCGTATCTGCATAACCCTTGAAGCCTGGAAAGTGACCACCCAACGCAAACGATGTCAGCGTATGTCAGTGTATGTGTCACGTCAACATTAAGTATCAGGAGACGACAAAGAGGATGGTTGGGGGATGGTGTGACATACCGAAGGGTCGATCGGCAGATCCAGTCTACGATGATATCTATCTGGAGCTCCAGAGTACCGTATTTTGCAGCACCCTAAAATCACTACTATTGCCTTGCATACAGCAGCGGACGCCCATTGGCACGTCCAAGTTAGATATTGCCGCGGATATGGTCCCAAAGACCGATCTCAAAGAGGGGTCATTCTTTAGGATCATATTCACGAATAACACACAGCATTTCGCTCGCGTTCCACAAGAAGTTACCTTTGGCTCCCCAGTACATCCTATGTTCTCATCCTACCAGGGGCCTTAAGACTAAAGTAATACCGGCACTGACTGCAGCGGTGTTGCATTGGCCCCGTTCCAGTACTTGCGGAATTGATGCAGTATCCACTGGCAATGGCAACAAGCAGAGCTCGACAGTTTTGCAGCAGACGATCGTCAGTATGAGTACTAGTACTTATGCTGAGCCGTGAGTTGAGATGGGAGAGTCCGCAGACTGGGTAGTAAAGCACTGGCGAACGCGTAAGCCCATCACCCCATCGGGAAAACTTCGGAGAACGTCTTGTGGCGGGATGATCCTGCGGTATCGGCTCCAATGGAGAACATGAAAGACGCAGGCAGGTTAGCTGAGGTTTCTCTTTTGCCTTGCCCTTTCCCAACGGTGCCAGTCATTACATATCAACCTTCAAGTTCGAACCCCGTACAGCGGTCCCGGTGTGCCACACTGAAGTACCTTCCTCGGATGATATCAATGGAATAGCCTTCTCATCCGGTTACTTCAAGCTATACCAATATACTATCAACTTCTAGTAGTATTAGTCCTAGACTACTAGTGAATAATGTGATGGACTGGAGACGTATTGAGACGGTCCGATTCGACAGGTTCTACGGTGCAAGTGGTACGGCCACGATTACTATGGTACATAGAGCAGACGTGATGTATCAATCTAAGAGGCTGTTCTAGGAGAATAGAATGGTAGAATATATGATTTAATCTAGCGGAGAATTGGATACGAGACGCAGATATGTATACATTTAACAGGATATAATCAGAACTCCTTGTTATAGTGGAACGATGAAGCAGAAATGATACGTTGATGGGATAATGTGGGGGAAGTGCATTGCAAGGAAGAAGGGCTGCCCACACCCTCGACCGAGCGCCGCACAGGGGTCGTAGATGGATACCGAGCCGAGACAGAATAGAAACTGAGTTGAAGGAGCGTGGAGAACAGCATAGAGCGTGTTCGTTGGAAAGCTGCCAAAGCCGCTGTAAGACTGGTGGAAGATATCGCAAATAATGGTGTACACACCGAGAGATAGAGAACAATAGCAGGTGATGCGTCATGATGGCAAAGAAATACGTTGATAGTGGAAGTGCGTTGCGAAGCGTCGGGTTGCCCATGCCCTCGACCAAGCGCCACACGGGGATCGTCGGCAAGTTACGGAGTCGAAAGAGGACGGAGATGAATCTAAGGAGCGTTGTGGACGGCATAGAGCGCGGCCTTTGGATAACTGAACAGTCACGTAAATATCGGAAATGTTTCAATACACGACGGACTTACCAAGAGTTTGCGACCGGAGCCGCTGCGATTATCAGGGTCTTTTCTCGATGTTTTTTGGCTTTGGACTTTATCTAGAAACGATGTCATCAAGGCTTCCGCTTGAAAACATCGCAGTTGACTCACCGATACAGCAGGACAGGGGGAGGGGAGGGGTGTGCAGTGCAAAAAATCGGGTTGGCCCGACACGATTTCCCACAAGGCACGGGGAAAATATGGAATGCCCAGTCGAACCAGGATAAATGTCGGCGAACGCGAGTAGTTGACAGCGTAAAGCGCCTTCAAGATCTCTATCTAGAAACTGTCTCATTATCATTGGGCGAACGTCAACACAACAGATCTACTCACCGAGGAATATGAGGGGAAGAGTGTTATATTTTTTGGTCTTTAGATTTTCTGGGTGTTTGAGATTTTCGGGTGTTTGAGCTGTTTTTGAGTTTGAACGTTTCGATTTTTTTCGGTGTTTATAGGTAGTTCTGAAAACGATATGAGCAAGTGGTCCTAACCAGCGATGCATCAAGAAAGACTTACGGATAGAAACCCAAGATAAAGCTATATCGTACAAAGAGGGTGGGGAGGGGAGGGGGAGAGTGGATGTATTACGGAGGGGGTAAACAGAATAAAGATGCGGATCGCAAGGACAGATCCAGTGCAGTCTACGGAGAGACGTTCAGTCGAGGACACTTCGACGAGAAAATAACTCACACAAAGATGGAAACGACGGGTATACAAAAAGAATGGACGGTACACCCTTGGTGGCATGCCATATACTAGTATATCTACCCAAGATATTTAGCAGAAACTCATGATACGCTCGACGGACATACTCACCATAATATTAGATCAAATTACAAGTCCACGCCATCCTCTGCGCGGAGCAAGTCATCGAGCGAGTCAGAATATCCGAGGTCGGCACCCTCCTGGAAATACTCTCCTGAGAGACGGTCCCACCCTTTAGAGTTGAAGGTATCATGGAGAGCCTGGAGGGACCCATGGTTGGGGAGGGCGTCCTCGGCCTCGAGCTCCTTCGCATAGTCCCTCCAGTTCCACATTCCAAACTTAGCGTGGTCACGGTGGAACGCCGCTTCCGCTGCGCGTGCAATCTTCTCCCAAAGGTGGCGAGGAGGAGTGTCGAGCCGACCGCTGCCCTCGATGGGCTTGTAGTCGGGACCGAGGGTCGGCAGACGAGCGCAGCCGCTGGGAGTATCGTATACGAGAGTTTCCCGCCCAGAGATCAGGACGCCGTGAGGGAATAGAGCGCACACGAGAGGGAGAGTGGGTCGCTTCGAGTAGTCCTCGACTTCGACGCTCATGTCGCCTTCAGTGAGACCTTCGTCTTCATCAGCCTCGGCGATCGTGTCCAGGGGGCTCGAAGGGGAAGGGACGTCGACCTCAATGGACTCGCTGCTAGGTTCCACGTTGACAGTGGGCGCAGCAGGAGCGGAGATGATCGCCTCCACCTCTTCGAGAGACGCTTCCTCATCGTAGTCGAGATCCCAAGGGTCACGGGGAACCGGAGGAGGACGAAGCAATTCATTCTTCGGGTCCTCCGCCCTCATCTTAGCTAGATCCCTGAGAATATCGGGCTCATCGTCGGACTCGTCCCCGTCCTTGCTCGCAGCATCTGAAGCATTGTTAGAAACCTCGGATGCAGAGGGGGTTATAGAGACAGCGGAGATCGATCGAGAGTCGAACCCTGAGAACACGGAAGGAGCAGGAGTATGTTCGTCGAGGGAGCCATAGTTGAGATCGCTGTCGCTGCTCTGGGAGGTAGTGCCGTCGATATCGTCGATGTCGATCTGACCGTCCTCGAAGTCGAATTCACCCTCTTCAACAACACTGGTGGGGGTACCGAATATCCTCGTGTTCGCATGTCCGGAGTGCAGCTGACGGGATGATCAATATAGCCATTTCGCGGGATAGGAATGCAATCTAGTCTACCTTAGCGAGCATCACTTGAGAAGCTGGGGTGTAACCAGTAGTACCCGCGGAGCCTCGAGTGCAGAGTCCCAACTCCAGTAGAATCAACGCAACAGCCATCTTGAGGTCCGAGACCCATCTCTTCGCATGGCAAACCGTGACCCAAATCACAGCCACGGCAAGAAGGAATAGAGTGATAAGGACGAAGACCTCGTTGCGACCGCTCGAGCTACCCAGGTCTTTGAGAGTGATACCCTGGAACTACATCAGAACACGCAAGAACTAATGGACCCATATGCTTACGAGAAACACCCCATAGTTGAATGCTGGAGCAACCATCCAACCAAGCAGCGATCGAGCAAAACCCGCCGACGCCTGATACAAGCGACACACTTGCGCCCATGCATCGTCTACCAAGGCAAGTGCCATGACGAGGCACACGTAGTGAATGAAATGAATGAGAATATCATTGTACCACTTCGACGATGGTCCGCCCCGAAGTTTGCGAGATCCCAAGGAAGTGAGAAGGAACGTGGAGCCGATGAAGAGGACGATGAATGCCACGAGGGCATCGAAAGAGCCAGAACCTCCGGAGATCTGCGCTTTGGTGGGTGGCTCGCGGATCGTGCGAGTAGGGGACAGGAATGTCTTGACGACTGGAGGCGAAGAGTTGGAGACGGGTGCGGAAGGAGTGCCGTCGAAGAGGCGCACGACGAAGCGCTTCACGGCGGCGAAGCCAAGGAAGCTGAAGTCGAATGAGAACATGGATGTAGGAACTGTTGTCGTTATTGTCGTGGTGATTGTTGAAGATGCGGATGGAGCAGTCGAGCGAGCATGCTCGCCTTTTGAACCACGGCGGGAGGCTGGCAAGGGTTGGTTCGCGCGGTTGTCAGATGCGATCCAGTCTCTCTTCTCGTCAGCCCTCAGCAGAATACGAGCGAGGTCTGGTCCACATTGCAATGCCTCGAGAGGTTCAGATTTCTGCTATACCTAGGAATGTGGCACGACCCGACCGCACTTGCTATAAGGGGGGCGCGAGCACCCAGTGATTTATCAAAGGGTCTTTCCTGTCATTCCTGTGAATGAGTGAGCAAGGGAAAAGCGAGGGTGCTGAAGCAAGATGTGACTCACCGGAGGTCCGGGGTCACATCGATCGCCAGTTTCTAACCCTATAGGCCAAGAGGGTCTTACATTGAGTTGTGAAAGATTGAATCCCCATATCCCATCGCATACTTGTATTTGAGAAGCAGCCTGAGAGAGGCTGGAGGTCGAGCAGTTAGTCCGGTTTCCGATTCCAGGTTCTTGCGATCTGCACCCTGAGACAAGCACTCTCACGAAGACTTTGGAGGGGCATGCAACGACACCCTAAGAGAGTGTTTCGACCCAAGAATCATTTTCAAACCATTCGTACGACACTTTTCATGGCGGTTATTGGTGTATGCTGCACTTTATCACCCTCAAGACTCGCGGCCGAAGCGTCCAAGAGGCGATTCTTGCAATCATTCTCTAAAGATGTACTCACACTAAGTCCAGGAGCAGTTCTCTGTTTCCTCCTTCGCAGTCCTACCGAAATCGAGGGGAGGGGCTATCAATGGAAACAGTACAGCGTTGATAGTGCGCTGCACTCGCGATCGACGTCTTCATGGTCAACGGCAGACGGCCCGTGGGATTTACTTGCCCTCAGGCCTCAGGATCTTATGGATCTTTGAATGCATTCTCTAACACTGTCTGGACAGCCTTGAAGAGCGTCGCAAATCACGCTGCAACTGCGACTCATCTGTAGCGGGCACGCTTCCTACGGACATACTATCGCTGAACACACGACCACACCAGACAGATCATTCTATTCGACGTGGATCGTGTTCGAAAGGTACCACGTCCGCCGAGGTGTAGTATGCCGCTTCCATTGCCGGACGTATTCCATGGGGACACTTGCAGCCCTCTCTCGTCCGCAGTCAGTCCCATGCAATGTACTAGGGGACAGCGTGGCACAGACTCCCCTTTCCGGTACGAGGGGGGTCGCATATGAGGTGTGGTAGTGACTACTGGTGCAACTGCCATGCGGGCCGTCGACGAGGAAGCACCCGTCTCTAATCTTGGACTGTGCCGACTTGTAGATTCGACCATACGTCCTGACCCTTCAGCATATGTACGTGCGCGAGGAGTGTGGTAACGTTTTTATTTCGAGATCGTCTGTGGCTATTACAATTAATGATACGCTGGGCGGACTGTTCTAATACATTATTGTACACATTATATGATACATGTCTCTTGAGAGTACATCGGTACAGTTACAAATGAATGAAATGAATGGTCTACAGTGTCTAGGAGTTCCAATACGATGACAGTTGACCTAATATATATACGAAGCAGGAATCGGGTGATTGGAAATGAGATGATACAGACTTTCATACTGATACATGCATCTACAGAATTCGGGAGGCGAGTAAGAAAAAGGAACAGAAACTGAGTTTAATGAACGTGAAGGACGGTTAAGACCAATCCGTTGGACTATGTACAAACCATGAGCTCCTGAGGGAGGAAAAGACACCGAGGACTTACGAAGGGAGACGGCAACCAGCAGAGGGGCTTTCGAGACGAGCATTGGACAGAGAGTTGAATGAGCGTAGAGGACGGTCAAGACACGTCCGTTAGACTAGAGAAGGCGCATGAGCAACGGAAACGGTGAAGAAGACAGTGAGACTTACAGATAATAGACCGAAACAAGGGAAGAGAGACATGATAAACGAGTGTCGGGGAGCGTAACAGGGCCTCCATGCGTACGTAACAGGGGGCAAAGAGAGATAAGAAGATATTGAATGAACGTGGGGGACGGTAAAACATGCGTCCGTTGGACTTAATCGCACTATCAGATACCGAAGGACACCTGACTTCAAAGAAAACTCACGACAAATAAGCCAGTCAGAGATGTTTCAGGAGGAAGTAGTACGGAGCACACCAGGCGCATCCGGTAGATATCTATCAATAGCATGAATCAGTATGCAATAAATGTGAACGCGATGTAGGGCTCACCGAGCAAATATAGATACAGCGAGATGGATGGAACGATATGGATACAAAGACATAGATCGGCAAGAGCAGGACGAAAACGTTGATAGCAAGAACGACCGGTGCATCTATCATGGAACAGTCAGTAAAATAGTCCAGAAGGCACACGACAGGGAACCTACCGATAACATAGCCGAAGGTAGCAAGGGGGTGGGTGGAGAGGATGCGGTACCTGGATGAGGGCGGGCCCTCCCTCGTTCCAGAACCGAAGGAATAGTGGTGAATTACGGAATATACTATAGGTAATACTTGAAGGGGGGCGGCGACGGGAGCAGGTGCACCCGCCAAATGGCTAGAGAGAATGCCCGGTAAGCATTGCACGATATTAAGGTCCACGGACACTCACAGGAAATGAACTGAATAATGAGGAATTTGACAAGGTCGTCAACCTCAGCTTCCTACGAAGAGATCGGTCGAGACGAACGGTATGTAACAGGGACCGGGGGATAGAGATGTGAAAATGTTTGAATGAGCGTCGTGGACGACGATGCGTCCTTTGATAGCTAATAGAAGTCGTATCATCAAGGACACTATAAACGACGAGAGCGACTTACTATGAAGGTAAAAGTGGGGGTATATGAAAAGAGGGGACAGGACACATCGTGCATCCTAGATGGTAACTACAGGGCCATTGATCAACAAAGAAAAACACCCGAGTCGATCGTGAACTTACTGAAATGTGATACATAGATTACAAGACGACGCCCTCCTCGACGCGAGCCATATCGTCGAAGGAATCCGAGTTGATGAGTCGGCCGCGCGCGTATAACTTCTCTTTCGTCAGACGACCCCATTTCCCGGAGTCAAGCGTAGCATGCAGTCCTTGTAGGGATCCATGGCTAGGGAGAGGCGTCGAAGTGGAAGAACTCGAAACACCCTCGTCCAAGGCGACGCTCTGGACTTCGTGGCGCAGCAGAGCGAGCTCCCAAGAAAACCCGTGGAAATCGGCAGGGTTCCGGTGGAACTCATCCTCGCATACGCGGGAGATCGCGTTCCAGAGCGGCAAGGGGGCCATGTCGGTCCACCCCTTGCCCTCCATCGGTTTGAAGTCAGGGCCAAGGCTTGCAAGCCGTGCTTGACCGCTAGAACTGTCGTAAATGAGTTCTTCGGTGCTTTGCTCTCTAACGGGTATGACGAAAGGCGCGGGAGGAGTCGGGGCGGCAGCCTGAGGCGTCACAGGAGCGCTGGGTGGGGAAACTTGAGGAGGGGATAGGATTCTCTCCACCTCGTCTTCCGAATCGTCACAGAAAGAGTTTTCCGGAGACGTTGGAAGCTGGAATTCTTCCTCAGAATTAGAAGCAGCGAAACGAACGAGCTCATCGCGCAGATCCGGGAACGACGGATGGGTTCTGTCAACTGTGCTTGCCGTAGACTCGCTCGAAACGACCGAAGGGGACGACGACGAGGCAGCGAACTGGAGGACAGGTACCACGGGACTAGGTTCGACGGGACGCGGCGAGGAGGAGAGCTGGAAAGTGCGATCCGCGAGAGTAGATTGGACTACGCCTTCATTGCGAGACTCTTCCTCTGGAACGGGCGTCGAGGACGAAATTGGGTGGGGAAGGGCCCAATTCAGCTCGTTGATGCGTTTGTCGGCAAGACGTAAATCTATCCATGAATAAAGGAGGGTTCTTCGCGCTTTGCTCTGCTCCTGACGAATATCTACATGCATGGAAATGAGAGATGTACTCACACCAAAGAAATACAATACGCACCTTTGTACTCCTC
>NW_006920415.1:1352181-1366197 GCF_000344685.1 Gloeophyllum trabeum ATCC 11539 | reverse complement strand
AGGATTCTCTCCACCTCGTCTTCCGAATCGTCACAGAAAGAGTTTTCCGGAGACGTTGGAAGCTGGAATTCTTCCTCAGAATTAGAAGCAGCGAAACGAACGAGCTCATCGCGCAGATCCGGGAACGACGGATGGGTTCTGTCAACTGTGCTTGCCGTAGACTCGCTCGAAACGACCGAAGGGGACGACGACGAGGCAGCGAACTGGAGGACAGGTACCACGGGACTAGGTTCGACGGGACGCGGCGAGGAGGAGAGCTGGAAAGTGCGATCCGCGAGAGTAGATTGGACTACGCCTTCATTGCGAGACTCTTCCTCTGGAACGGGCGTCGAGGACGAAATTGGGTGGGGAAGGGCCCAATTCAGCTCGTTGATGCGTTTGTCGGCAAGACGTAAATCTATCCATGAATAAAGGAGGGTTCTTCGCGCTTTGCTCTGCTCCTGACGAATATCTACATGCATGGAAATGAGAGATGTACTCACACCAAAGAAATACAATACGCACCTTTGTACTCCTCTTCGCGCTCCTGCTTCATAGCGTCGAGGTCAGCGAGCAGATCCCCGAAGATATCCTCGTAACTGTTCTCAGAGAATGATGCCTTAGGAGCAGGAAGGAAGCGGTGGCGAGAGCGCTGACGCAGCGATATTTTCAGTCGATGCTAATCTCGAACGGGAAGAATAAGAAGGCTCACCGGAGCAGAACCGGCTTTGAAAACCCGGCTGTAATACTTCGCATTGGAGGAGACCTTGGTAAAATCCAGGCAGTATAGCAAGATGAATGCGGCGTCCGCTCGTATTCTCCGGATCCGCGACTTGACGCACCGAGCCGCCGCGAGGATTAAAAGAGTAACCGCGACGGCGAGGACTAATGCGAAAAGGAACGGAGCAGGGACGACGTTCGCGATGTTCCAGGCCTTACGCGCGATCACATCCTTATACGGGGTCAGCACGGTGCACGAGTAGTGCAGCCACCGGGAACATACCGGGACACCGAGGAAGTACCATGCAATATAGCACCATGCCTCCAACACCATTAAGATAGCCTCGTTTGTCATATGCGCCTCCACGGGGTAAAATCCTTCCTGACCACGGCGAGGGATCGCGTTGAGGTACCATCGGTGCTCTAGATTGTTGAGAGCAATCCACGACCCAACAAGCAACCCAGCAGAAGCGAGAGAGCATACGGCGGATGAGAACCTCTCGTACTTCTCGCCCTTCGTCTTGACGCAAAGGGTCCAAGCGAGGTGGAAAGCGGATGCGATGACGATGAGCCATGTCAGGAGCGCCGAGGTGAGGATGACCTTCTCGTTAAGGCTTTGAGAGTTGCGTAGATCCTGAAGACCGACGAAGACAAAAAGGCTGTATTGAAGGGGCCGAAAGGCTACGCGAAGCGAGGTGCGAGCAAGGGCCAGAGCCCAACGATAGACACGAGTTGGGCTGAACTCAAAGGGGAAAGCACCTGGAAGGAGGAATAAGAGGGAGATCAGCTCGCAACACCATTGGATGGTGAAGACGGCGCCGTCGCCCTGGCGTCTCAGAGGGCCCGTCGAAGTGAACAGAAGGAACGACCCGATGATGAAGAGAACGAGGGCGAGCACGTTGTCGACTGGTCCCGACAATCCCGACCCGTAGGTTCTGGTGGGGCTTCCGCTGTGGGTGCGAGTAGGCTGGATGTAGGTCTTGACCCAGGCCGCAGGGCGGTCGACGACCTCAGGCGGAGCGGTGCCGCCGCCGAAGGTGTTGACGACGAGGCGCTTGAGGGCCGCGAAGTCGAGGAGGTTGATGTTGAGAGAATACATTGTAGTAGTGTTGCTATGCTGCTGTAGTCGTGACGGTGGTCGAAAGCCTTCGTAACGGTTTGTGTTCAAGATGAAGAGGTAGTTCAAGTCCGGACTCACCTTTTATACCACTGGCAGTCGAACTTGCCGGCCGCTGTCATCCACCACGTTCTCGTCAGCCAAGGCGTCGCGCCAGAGAAGGTCGGTCTGGATTGCAAAGCGCTGGAGGGTGCGCTCGGCTACAGAGGTCAGAGTCGAGCGTAAAAACCATCGTCCCCCCGTAAAGTTTGTTATGTAGGCTCGAGTCGAGTACTTCGTGGGCAGGACGCTGCAGCATCCCACGTCAACGCTTGGAAAGAGGGAAACCGGGGGATAATGTGACGTACCAGAGGGTTATGCCGATCCGATCGACAAACATACAAGGGGGGCAATGCACCTTCACTTAAGTTCACAAACGTATCGAAGGAGCAGTGGTGTCTTCTATAACTGGAGATACAACTGCTCTTCGATACTTTCGGCGTATATCCACGAACGCCAAAACGCGAAGGCATCGTCTTTATCACGAGCATGATCATACGCTCGCGGACTTGGACCGTCAAGGGAATCACTCTAAGGGCCTGCCCAACGGTTAACTGACTTCAAAGGAAGTTCAGTAAGGTCACATGTAACATCATATTTCGTGTATGAGCCGGTGTTCGTAGAATCGTATGTAGAGGATTCCCGATCTTCACCGATTACCTGCAAACCTGCAAGATGCGGTTCTGGTATTGTTCAGCGCGTACCTCCTTCGTAGATCACACCAGATGAGGGGCAGGGCTCTGACTGATTACAGCAGTGTCGAATCTCGATAGCAGGCTACGCTCCTCTGGCAAGTGGGCGATTCCAAGGCGATTCACCTGAAGATCTCAATGGGCGTTTCGCACGGTCGCCTCTTAGGTTAGGGTTTCAGGCGTCAGCTGTACCTTTTCGTGCGAATTTCTTCCACCGTGCTTGAACGTTCCAGCGTTGGACGATGGAAATCCTAAGGACTTATTCGCCATCTGAAGAAAGGAGGAATTTGCGGACTTTCCTATTTTCTGACTTGGCCTTTGTCGTCCTTGAATCAACACTCCTGATCTCTCATACATGATCTTCATGTCGCAAGTCGTACTACCCTGTAATTGATGAGAACACATGTCCAATATAATGTCTGATCCACTAATCCGTCTCAGACCCACTAATCATCCAGGTCGACCATCTTCTCCTCCGTGCCGACATCAGATGTTCCCTGCAGCGGGACAGTTAGTTGAGATCGCCGTCTTCCCGGTCTTGAGCTAAGGGATGCTTCGAAGTCTGCATCCTTCTTACATGAGCGGAGGGACGTCAGCGACGTCAGCGTTTGGAGCTGCCGGTAATCAGCATCGTCCACGCTGGGTACGAAACGCATCGCACCTTTTTCTGCACCTCGCTGTCCTCATCCGCTTTCCTGGACCCGTTCTTATTCGTAGGATCGAAGCCGAGTTCCTTTATCATCTTCGCCGAGAAAGCGTTTTTGACTTTGGACGTCCCCTCGCTGGCCTCTGGTGCGTCTGCCTTCTCCTTTCCCTTGGCATCCCCTTTCTTATTCACGCCGCCCTTCGTCTTCTCCTTCTCCTTCAGGCCGAACTCCCTCGCCTTAACGACGGCCTTCATTCCCTCCTTGTCCCTCTTCAGTATCCCGCGCAGTGCCTTGTCAGCGTCCTTCGCCGCGAGCTTCCGTGCAGCTTTCGCCTGACCCTCCCTACCTATCGTCTCGCTCACGAACATATCGTTCTTGCCCGAGGAGCCAGACACGACGTGCCCAGACACAACATAAACTGCACCCGCGCCCGTGTTGAGCTCAGGCTTGAGCCCCCACTGACGCTGGGGATCGTACTCTGGTCGTCTACGTTTCCCGCCAGGGTTACTCGACATGCCAGACGTTCTATCCCCAAGGTGTGAGTTATAAGATGGAGAGCGGTGAATGCATCATCTTTACTTGCCCTATACTAAACTCGCTTCTACCAGCTCTTCGTCTCTCGACTGCGGTTTGGATGTGCCACTCGCAAACATCGCTGACGCGCTTGTCGCACCAACCTCCGCAGATCTTCCCATCCCTCTTGACAACGGTACACATCCCGAGGTCTTTGGCGTGTCCGATGACTACGATACTATCCGCGGACTCCGGTGTCAGCGCAAGTATATTGTTCACCGGGTGCGGCGCATCATTCGATCGCTGCGCACCATGGCCCTGTATGAGTGTTGCCGACAGAACGCGAGCAGAGCAACCTTACCTGGAACGGTTTCAGAATTCTTGGGTTCAACAACGCAACAACAGCGCCTTCTTTCAGCTTCGCCATGGCTTCGAACGCCCCTTTGCTACCTCCTCTCCACACCTTCCGCTTCTCCGCTTCGTCATTCTCAATGACCTCGCAGCCGTCGGACTCGAACAGCAACAATGTCAGAAAAGCATCGCCACGAATGACAGCTTTACCGCCAGTAGCCGACGCCCCGCCAGAGCGAGCCCCGAAATCAATCAGCTTTAGATTGACGTAGCGTTTCCCGTGGGGTTTCCTCTCCTGGGGCACGTCTTTACCTTTCCCCTTCGGTTTGGCTTGTTTCGACTCTGGAGGTTTGGACGGGCCAGCCTCGTTGTCGCTTTCGATACCGTCGTCATCTTTCGTGGTGCCGACGGGCGCTCGGCTGAATTTGACAGGTCCTCTCTCGGCTACAATGGCGATCGTGACCCAGTCGCCTTCCACGGGTACTTCATACCCTGCCTTGCTGGGCAGTAGTCGGATAACCGAGTAAAGGCGAGATGGTGAGAGATAGTAACGCCCTCGTAGATAGTCTTGGAACTCGTCATAAGGGATAGCACGTTGACTAAGAACAGTACAGTCGGTTGTGGATGGGATATGAGGTCAAAGCCCGGACTCACGATAAACGAATTCCGGAGTTAGGCTCCAGTTTCTCAAAGTGGGGATCATCAAAAGGGGGCCTGTGCTCCGCAGGTCCGACCTCTAACTCCTCCACTAGAGCCAGCCTATCATCCCGTCGCAGTGCGGTCTCTGAACTCTGCTCCTGTCCTTGAGGAACCCTCGTAGCAGGCGCGTCTCTAAAGCCAGAAGACCTAGAGAGGGTTCCTTCCAAGGTATCATCTGTCGACTTTCCACTCAAACTTGACAGTTTCTGGAGTACATTAGAAGGGGGTTGTTTGGTGATGGGAAGCGGTTTTGGCTGTTTGCGGCTGCTGATAGTATCTTTCGTTGGCTTGATGGGGAACGAGAGAGGAACGGGCTTCTGGTTGCCCCGGCGCGAAGGACTTCCGAGCTTATTTTCACCTTCGTCACTGACTCTCCTCTTCTTTTCTGAGTACCGGAGTCGTGCCACGGTGATCAGTGACAGGTTCACATCATACGGTAAACCGAAGACGCACTAGGTGAAGGAGTAGCAGGAACCAGCAAGCTCGAATCTGGCGTCTTTCTTTTCGGGGAGGAAGGAGTAATATCCGTGGGTATGGCTGTAGGATCCTTCAGTTGAGCCTGGAGATGCGCGATTTGCTTCTTGATTTCCTCCTGCCGGCGCTGCTCTTCCGTTTTCTTGCTCGACAGCGACTCCATGGCTCAGCCTAATATTTCTGTAGGTAGACACGCGTAGCAAAGACGCAAATTTGCAGCAGCGGCGATGCCGTGGGTGTGGGAGGAATCACGCTTGTGGGCGTTGCCTGTGCGCGTAGACGATCCGCTATCGCGTCGACGCGTTATTTACATCCATTTGTCCAACACGTGTGCCACGTGGTTACTGCCCAACTAGGTCAATTCCCACGATTTGCACCATTAGACTCCGAAGCGCCTCGACCAAGCCCGGAATTTCCTCTGAGAACAGGAGATCCCGCCGTCTCGAAAATATACCCGGAAAGACAGATCCACCCCCAGCGAGAGACGAATGTGTGACTCCGAGAGAACCGAGTTGTATCAGCGGGAGATCGGCCGGTCTTGACACGGATGGGAAGACTGGGCGCACGAATGGGAATCCGGAACATACCGTGGCGGGACAAACGAGTGCCAAACTTGCAGGGTAATCACTGCGGGGTCTTGCTCCTCTTTTCTTGCCACAACATATCATTACAAAACCACCGCACCACACCCGCCATTTTCCTGTCCTGCCACACATACTTATTTCCTTTGCTATGTCTCAAACACAATCGGTAGCAGTTGTAGATTTAAAGACGAGGGCAGTACAGCTGGCCACAGAGCTGTCCTCAAGGGAACATTTTTGGCATGCTGCGAAGGAACTCCTCACTTTCAAGTCACTTTCGTCTTCTGATTTTGTGAGGCATTCGAGGAAGGTTTGTTATTCTTTTCTCTGCTCCTGTGGCCTTCCGCTCATGAATTGCATAGATTGTCACTTTAATAGAGGTAATGCGATGCCGGGGCTCCCACCGGTTCACACTAATTTTTTTGCATGGCATAGATTTCTCGGACCCGACTGACCGAGTCACATATACCTTTGTCCAAACACGTCGTTTGCACACCCGGTCACGAGCCATACAGAGCTATTTACATCGACCTACTGGAAGCATTACAAACCAAGCAGTACCTTATCGACGATGTCCGACTTCGAGGCTGGTTCTCTTCCCTTTCATTAG
The DNA here is from genome assembly GCF_000344685.1 of Gloeophyllum trabeum ATCC 11539. Taxonomy (NCBI): domain Eukaryota; kingdom Fungi; phylum Basidiomycota; class Agaricomycetes; order Gloeophyllales; family Gloeophyllaceae; genus Gloeophyllum; species Gloeophyllum trabeum. Next base: position 1,359,775 of record NW_006920415.1, on the reverse strand, counting down.
AAAGTCATTGACTCCTGATGATTCCCGAAAAACCAGCTCGAGTCAAGCAGTTGCTCGTGCCACTAACGAGTACCTCCACGGCTAGCGGCAGCATCAAAGTTACGGGGGGCTCCGCTGAAGATCATATGCCCTCCGAGCAGTCCAACCGCTCGAACAGTCATTATCATCCTTATGACAGGCCTGGAAATCAAGCTTTTCGCGCACACAGTGGCATTCCTAAGCGCGATACATCTATGCCGCGTAAGTCTCGGTATTTACGCCCCTCCCACCCTCGAACCATTATTGACGGTATCTAATTCACGCAGCGCCAGACGAACTGCCGCTGGTTTCCAAGAAACCAAAAATCAATGACCGCAAGCCATTCCATGACCCTTGGTTAATCTTCGATGAGGATCAAACCGACCATGACTCTCCGGAAATTCTGGAGAGCCTTGGAACACCTAGCCTTGTCCCACAACGTGGGCGTATTAGAGGGAAGTTCGGGATATTCTGCACTAAAAAGACGCGATGATGCCCGCCCCTCCTCACGACACGATGACATGGCAAGAGCCTGAAGGAGACAACACGGCTTGTTTACTTGCACCCTCGTCTACGCTATAGTCCCTGGCGAGCGCTCATAGAACGGAAGGGATGTGGTGAGGTAAATGGCATCTGGATTGCCGGTCCAGTTGGATTATCTTCCGCGTATTACTTGGAGCCACAATTTACCGCTTGAAACTCCCAGTGTGGATAGAGTACTCTTTGATACTGCTTGGGGTCGAGGATAAATATCACTAGAGCTGATCGCAGTGGATTTAATGTCCTCTCGACGCAGACGGCGTAGCGTACTGTAATAAAACTGATACAAGTATACAGTGATGGACGACTTCTTAACTTCGCTCAGTCCTTGAACATGCCTCCGGTCTCTGCTGAGTCAGCAGCGGGTTCACGCCTGTAATCCTCCTTTGACTCGTGGCGCGCTCCAGTTCCAGGCTCAGTGTCGGGAGGTGCGGCTAGGTTGATCGTGAGTATGCGAACGAGCAGTGCAACATCGTGACGTACGTGTCGGGTCTACTTTGGGATATACCTGGAGAGCGGTCAAGTAAGCTCAGGCCACAAGCAAAAGCAAACAGCCCGCATACCCCTGCCGGATTCTCTCTGGATGGATCCGGCCCCTCTGTTTTCGTTGGAGGGATCTGGCCGGGGAACTTTGCATCGGCTGTGGCGCAGTAGTCGGCGCATGGTTAGTTGTACATGAAATAAGAGATTGTACTCGTAATATCCTACCTTCCGATAATGACATTGTCGAACTAACTGGCGTTACAGAAGGTTGTATTGACTGGACGTTGATTCCATGTAGATTCAGTCTGATATACTGAGGACCTACCAATGACGTAGGGAACAAGGTCCACTTCGTTACTCCGCGAAGACTGATTGGGAGAGCTGGGTGAGAGTCTAATCAAAATTGATGGGCCACTGACGCGCCACAATGCAAATATAGACACATTAATTTCCATCTCCGCTCGCTGCTCAGTCCGACGCGCTCGAAGGTTCTCTTGTTCTTTCTTTCGCTCAGGTCGTCCGCAATGCCTCGCATCCTCTTCGTGAGTGGCTTCCACCCTTCCACGCGCGCCCGCGACCTTGCGTATGAATTCGAACGGTTAGTGTGGCTTCCGTTTCTGTCGATGGGATGTTGTGTTGACAAACGCGGCCTGCAATGCGTAGTTACGGCCCCCTTATCCGATGCGACGTTCCAGCGCCTCGAAACCCGCGCGCCCAGCACAACCCGTAAGTGTGTATTTCGTCTTACTTTTACTATGTTTGCGCCAGGCGAGTCGAGTCGAGGTCGAGCCGTCAGTGAAACGCGCCGCGCCGTGCAATACGTTCTTCGTCGTCCCGCGCCTGTCCTCGCGAAAAGAAACATGCTACGGCCTGCCACGCGCGCAGCAGCATCACCTCCTCGTTTCTTCTCCGTGTCGCTTCCGAGGCCGCAATCTCCCGATTCCACGTCGCACGGAACACGATCGCTCAACGCCCCTTCGAATTCATCATAGCTATGCATTTGTGGAGTTCAGAGACTCGAGGGATGCGGAAGATGCTTTCGTCGATATGTACGCCTCCAATTCGCTTTGTGCTACTCTCACAGTTCTCAAGTTCTCTCAAGGCATGCACGGTACTTTGAAGGTTACCGCCTGAGCGTCCAGGTACGATCATGTTGCCACCGCAGTGCGCGTATCATGAACTGACGACGTACGTTATAGTGGGCCAAGAACCCTCCTTCGTCGGTGTGGAGGTACGACCGGCGCTCTCCGCCTCCCCGATCGTCCAGGGATCGTCGTGATCGTTCCAGGAGCCCCCGCCGTGGCGACAGGGACCGCGAAGATCGTGGACGCGACCGTGACCGTGACCGTAGGGACGACCGGGATAGGGACAGAGATAGGGAGGACAGAGACAGGAGGCGCAGCAGGAGCAGGAGCCCTGTGGTAGAAAAGAGGCGTAGCCCGACCCCCGAGCCCCGCAAGGAGGACAGGGAGGACAGGGATGATAAGGCAAGGACGCCGCCCCCTGCGGAAGACGGTAAAAAGGAGGAAGACAGGGCACAGACGCCTCCGTATGAGCATTGATTCTGTTCTCTGTTTATTTTTCAGGCAGACAAAACAAGGCGGCGGACATCGCTCGCAAGCATGCCCTGCGTATGGACCTCAACTCGCCTCAAGCTTCCTTCGCACTATTTGTACATCCTTTGTTGTAGTCGGTTTGTTTTGAGAATGAGAGATATTCCGTTGTTCACGTCTGCGTTATACAAAGTGAGGGCCGATGCAGCAGCAGCTTCCTGTAAAGACCGTGGCTTTCCAAATGGAAGTCATCATATCAGAGTCTGAACGTCAGATGTATTCCAACGGAGGACAGTGATGTATACACCGCCGGCGATCGACGTGCAAGACTCGCCCTCCAACCACTTCGACGCTGTGTGTGCGCAGCAAACCGCTCCTTCCGTCCCATCTTTGCTTATAGCGTCATTCCGAGTATTGACCGATCCTCTCGTCCGTTCACCTGCCACCGATGGCTGAAGCTGCACGAGTTCCTGGGGTGGACGACCTACGGGTGAGCAAGTCGAGATATTAGGTCACTTCGAGCGTTAATTGACTACAGTATTCAGGTGAAGCTGTGTTACATATGTCGGGAGGAGGAACAGTATGATCGTGCGTCCCGGTTCGCTCGTGTCCTAAGGCGCAGGCTGAATACTCCTACCGTCCAGAGCCCGAATCACAACAGAACAAGAGCGTCTGGGTTCATCCATGTAATTGTACGCTGGTCGCTCACGAGTCGTGTCTACTGGAGTGGATCAAGACTGCCCAGCAGAACCCGGCTCGGGCGGAGAATGCACTCAAGTGCCCGCAGTGCGGTGCAGAGTACGAACTCGAAAGCAACAATCCGCCGCTGCTCCGATTAATGGAGGCGGTCAATAAGTTGCTCACGATGGGAGGACGAATAGTGATGGCGGTGAACCTCAGTACAGTGCTCGTTGCATTTGGTAGCGGTGAGTTCGTTTTACTCGACAGTGCGAAGTAAACTGGTTGTAATGCACCGCACAGGGCTTTACGTTGTGTCGACTGCGTACGGTCTCCACGCCATGCAAGAATTCTTGGGCAAGGAGATGTTCGATCATCTAATAACAGACGATCCGGGCAAGTGGCCACTCCACGCTTGGTTTAACCTCCCTATGATCCCCCTCACTCTCATTCTTTCCCGCACATCACTTACCGAGACAACCCTGACCGCGACAATACCCTTGTTTATTACATGGGCTATCACGAAACCTGTACAGACCGACGGAGCTCCCCTCTTCCGGCCTGCTCCAGACACCGATTACTTCCCCCTTGCACCCAACCAAGAGGGGTTCCTATCCTGGCCCCCAGGGCCCGTTTTGTCGATATTTTTATGGTTGGGGGTCAAAAGTCTATACAGGCGGTGCTGGAACCGTTTCTGCCACTACGTGCTCGATACGCAACCTGCGCGAGCTCCTGACGGTAGGCGAATGCGCCGCTTCCTATGGGACTTCGATGAGGGCGGAGCCGGCCCCTTACGGCTTCGGATCGCGGCCAACGTTCTGGGTGAGCGGCGCCGGGAAGGACAGGTGCAAGCAGGACAGCAACACGCAGATGCACAGCAGCGTGACGGCGGAAATGAGGACGGTGACGCAGAGGAAAACGACAACCAGCCTACAGCCCGGTATACGAGCTCGTCCATCGGGAGGCTGATCGGTGGTGCGCTGATGATACCTACGATATCGAATCGTATGGGCACCCTTCTGTATCGACTCTCCCAGCATTCATCGCTGCTCCGAAAATTCCTGGGCGTCAAGCCCCCGATGAGCGTAGGGCTCCGGATTACTTCGGCTATATCGCCTGCCTTTTACAAGCTCACGCCTGCTCAGCAGGTCACGACGTTCTCCTGGGCCGTGCTTCGGGTGATCATGCATGGTACGCGGAGCTGGAATGAGATGGACCCTGTCTGGTGAGTTGGTCCGACACCTTCTATATCCTTCGCGAATTCATGTTACAGCAGGTTCCGAAACACCATAGGCCTTGGTCTCTTCGTCGTGGTGCGTATTCAACTTATTGGTCTCGAGCAGGACTTTCAACTCAATATCTCGTTTCGTTGTTTCTCAGGCCAAGGATTGCGCGGAGCTTTTCTATGCATGGCTCAGCAAACGAGAACTAGAGAGTAGGCATGTTAAGACCAGGCCGTTCCGAGGTATCGATGCCCGAGAGCTGGACCTTATCAGACCGCAGCGTATCACGACATAGCAACATGTACTACCTGTATTGCACATAATCGATTATATCCGCCACCACCGCTCAATATACATTCGATTCAGCTCACCCGTGCTGTGTCGTCAAAGGCATACACCGGAATGACAGGGATGTCTTCTGGTAGATACATTTCCCAAAGCAATGAAAAGATCTACGTGATACAGCGATTTATGTAACGTGAATACATCAGTCCACTTCTAACACTGTTCCGCGCTGTACACTTCCCCAACCTAATTAACGGCCAAAATTCAGCTATTATGCCAAGAGGGCGAAAGACTCAAGAAGACTCACCGACTAACCGCCAGTGCTTCTCGATACGACGTGACAACGCAACCTTCTCTCCAATTTCTGTACATGCGGGCGAAGTAAGCTGGATCTTTGCCAAGTCGGCCTTCACGTTCAGCACCCGTCCACCGGTGGATGTGGACCCAATGTTGATAAGTAGAAGCTCGTTCTTGGTGAGTTTCGACACCTTCGTCTGCTTCTTGTCCTCTGTCTTCACACCCAGTAGTCGACGGAGCAAGAAGAGATTGATCTCCAGTTCTAGGAGAATTGAAGTGTGCACTTCGGAAGAAGAGAGACTAGGCAACGCTTACCTGAGTATACCTGCGGCAACTTCCCTGGAGCACCCAGGACCTGACCGACGAGACGATCCGCACGACAGAGCGTAGGGTCAATTCTTGTTCCGACACCAATCAGTCCACCAGGGACCGCATAGTCCAGCAGGTTATTCTCGGCGTGTAGGGACACTATCCGGCTGAAAATGGGTGCGCAGCGGTTCCGCCCGGAACTGTCCTTGGTCACAATACCAGGCCGAATCTCAATCTCTTGGCCGAGTTTGAGCACGCCGCACAAGATTGATCCACCCGCGACACCGCCCTTCAGGTCGTCGACCTCGGCACCTGGCCGGTTCACGTCGAATGAACGGATGACAATGAGCTTGGGTGTGGAAGTGAAATCTCGAACTGGGACGGGGATGCGTTTCACGATGTACTCGTTCACAGCGTCAATGTTGTATTTCAACTGGGCCGATATAGGAACAATGGGTGATGACTCCGCGACAGTTCCTGAGGATCCCAGTCACTTCTTGAGCGGGAAGATAAAATGAACAACACTCGCCCTTGACAAACGCTGCAATGCTCTTCTGGTGATCTAAGGCTTGGGCTTCCTTGATGAGATCCACTTTATTTTGCAGGATGATGATGTGTTCCAGTTTCATGATCTCCACAGCTGCCAAGTGCTCAGACGTCTGAGGCTGTGGACAAGTCTCGTTCGCAGCAATAAGGAGTAGAGCGGCGTCCATGACCGCAGCACCGTTCAACATGGTAGCCATGAGAATGTCGTGACCAGGACAATCGACGAAGGAGACATGCCGGACAAGTTTCATACGGGAGTTGCATCCTGGCCGTTCACATGGTGGGTTCTCCTCTTTGTCGGAGCGATATGACCGGTAGCAACCCGGTCGCGGGCATGCAGGATTTTCACACTTGTATATCTGGCGAAAGAACGCGCCGTCAGGCCCGGACACAAGCGCGAAAGACTGCAATCCCCACCTTTGCGTTTGCATAACCCAGCTTGATCGTGATATTTCGCACCAGCTCGTTCTTAAACCGCACAGTCTGTACCCCCGATATTGCTTTTACGACCGTGGATTTTCCGTGGGCGACGTGACCAATTGTTCCTGATACCTCTGGTCAGTACTGTCGATCGACGGAGTCGGACACCTCTCCCCACCTATGTTAATTGTAGCCTATTCTCCAGTAAATACAAGACGGATAGAAGTCATCGGTAGGGTGCCCACCTGCTTCGCAATGACTTCTGGTGTCAAAGGCGTTAATTTTGTTACATCGACATCGACCTGGGGGATCGATTGCTCCTCCTCCTCTTCCTCGGACTCAGACTCGTGATCATTCTTCTCCAGATGTTCCTCGCTGGCCATTTTTGTAGACTTCTGGTCGCCTGAGGGTCTTTCTAACGTCGAGGCAGAGGGTAAAGGTGCTCAAGGCGCACGCCTGTGCGGAGTCACTTCGTCAAGATAAATACCGATATGGAAGTGCAGACCTAAATCAGTGGGGAGGCGCAACGCCCGGTTCCGGTGCGAGTTGATTTGTCAGCAGATTGTGGCTGAAAGGTGGTCGCAAGTATCCCCTCGTATTCTTGTGCATTCCTCTGCTCCATTCTCACCTTATGCATGCATGAGCAATGTATATCACTATTTTAAACCAGCAAGAAAGGTATTCTACCATTACAGTAGATATAAACATGTTTGTCTCTTCTTATTCCTGAGCTGTCCACCATCGGGATGAAATGATGGTTGATTTTACCGAGGTCGGCAAAAGAGTGCTTAGGGAAGTTATGTATTGTCTTCAGAAACATTTGGAACATATCTATGTGCACACCAGTGGGTGCATTCTCTATCCTTGATAGAGATGAGCTTGATTTCCAGGAAGCACAAGTCTGTGTAATTAATGGACAAAACAAGTACTGGATCACAGCTGTAAAAGGCTGAATATATAACTCATGTACTATGTTGAGTTTACAGTTCTAACACAGGGGAAGGGACCTGCTTCTGCTGCGGCAGGAGAGCCCGAACAGTGACCAGGATATTTGGTGTGACACTTTTTGCGATGGTGTCACAGCTTGTCACGTCCGCGACGCGTTCGGACGCGTCGTTAATTGCTCTTTACTGCCAGAAAACCTACGGCGTGCTACGTTCACATTCACGCGTCACTTGATTCATAAAAGTTAATCTATATCAACGAGCGGATGCAATGTTGGTTGTACATTTTTGTTAAATG
>NW_006920415.1:1333694-1351679 GCF_000344685.1 Gloeophyllum trabeum ATCC 11539 | reverse complement strand
CAATGTATATCACTATTTTAAACCAGCAAGAAAGGTATTCTACCATTACAGTAGATATAAACATGTTTGTCTCTTCTTATTCCTGAGCTGTCCACCATCGGGATGAAATGATGGTTGATTTTACCGAGGTCGGCAAAAGAGTGCTTAGGGAAGTTATGTATTGTCTTCAGAAACATTTGGAACATATCTATGTGCACACCAGTGGGTGCATTCTCTATCCTTGATAGAGATGAGCTTGATTTCCAGGAAGCACAAGTCTGTGTAATTAATGGACAAAACAAGTACTGGATCACAGCTGTAAAAGGCTGAATATATAACTCATGTACTATGTTGAGTTTACAGTTCTAACACAGGGGAAGGGACCTGCTTCTGCTGCGGCAGGAGAGCCCGAACAGTGACCAGGATATTTGGTGTGACACTTTTTGCGATGGTGTCACAGCTTGTCACGTCCGCGACGCGTTCGGACGCGTCGTTAATTGCTCTTTACTGCCAGAAAACCTACGGCGTGCTACGTTCACATTCACGCGTCACTTGATTCATAAAAGTTAATCTATATCAACGAGCGGATGCAATGTTGGTTGTACATTTTTGTTAAATGTACTTACGGTCTCGTTACCTCTATCTAATGAACTTGATATTGGGAAATACGGAAATTCAGAACCAACGTTGCATCTTCTGTATCATGACATCCCTGCTGGTACATTTTATATGCGTGATTTCAACATGCGGAAGGCTCTATGGAGGCGGGGGATTTGCGACCACTTTCTTGCAGAGTCCAAACAGATGCAAACAACTCGCCGCGCGACCCGGAATTGCGCCTCCCCAAAATCAGTCTGAAATACGACGCGTCTCTTCGCAAATTCCTTGGACCAACTTCCGCCTACAAGTCTAGCGTTCAACGTCAGGGCTCAGGCGTTCCAAAAAGGTCGGCTGGGAATACGACTTGCGCTCATCCAGGTATGTTATAATACTGGAAATTGTAATACCTTCTGACAGTCGGTGATAGATGCTGGCCTATGCAGAGTCTCTTTCGTCTGTTCCAGCCGAAGAGAATTAATACGCGACTGTTTTCGACTACGCTCGTGAATGCCCGGAAACCCATCTACTTTACCCCTCGAGCCATCAATAATGACATACTGGCGCTCTCGCGAAAATCGGGCGAGCTCTCTCGCGATCCAATATGGGTTCTGGCCAACAGGATGCTGAGGCTGAAGAAGCAGGAGGCATTGTCGCAGGCGCTGGACGAATGCGGTGTGTCTCGCGAGGAATTCGAGCGATGGATAGGAGCCGTCCGGGCGTACGACTTCGACAGTGCTATGGACGTGCTGAGAGCGAAGGGCTTCGCGCTTACTCCCGCAGGAAAGATCAGCAGGCACTTGCCCTTGTGGCTCGTGATCCACTTATTATCCACCAAAATGAAGACAGCTTCCCAAGCCCGACTAGCTCTTCCATTGGCCGTCTCTCATATGCCTGTTACTCCGATGCATCTGCAGGCACCCATTCTGATACTGGCGGCTTACGCATTGGGCCAGCATAACCTGCCTCCTTTGATGAATCCTCTGGTCACTAGGTTCTTGGAAACACCAATGGAAGGTCGGACTCGTGCACTGTACTACAACCACCTACTCCAGGCCATTTCCCGTCTACCTTCGTCTTGGGAATCCAGCCGCTTGGCTGTATCTGTGCTCCACGCGATGTCGGCTCGCCAAATACGGCTATGGCCTCGTACATACAAGTATCTCCTATCAGACCAATTCGTCACCCTTGACTTAGCGAAGATGCTCCGGGATAGAATGCGGCAGGAGGGCGTAAAGCCCATCCTAGCTCACCTGGAAGCCTTCCTCAAAGTCTTCTCAAGAGCGGGTATGCACCATGAAGCCGGCACGTATCTAGACGCCATCCGCGAAATGTCTCTACAAAAAGGCTTTGAGATCGTGCCCTACGGGACCTATCCCACACGGGAGCCCGACCAGCCTGCTGCCTCCGTCACCCGGCACAACACCGCGTATTTGCGCTCCTTCCGCGACGAAGAATCGGTCAATAGGTACCTCGCCCGCCTCGCCAACCTCGAGCAGTCCAAGCCCGGCAAGGACGACCGCAGCCTCCGGCGGCTGGGGACGCTCCGCCGGCGCCGTCTCGCGACGCTGCGCAAGCGCCGGCTCGACATCTCTGACTGGACCACCATTCTCTCCATCGCGGTGCGCAACCCGCAGACAGACCTCAAGAAGCTCTGGGACTTCTTCGCAGGCCCGAAGGCCCGCGTCCGCCCGACGACCGCGACGTTCACGCTGTTCATGAAAGCGTTCCACGACCGCCGGGACTACGTCGCCGCTAGCCTTGTGTGGTACGAGATGCGCCGGCGGAAGCTGCAGCTGGACCGCAAGGCGCTGACGCTCGGCGTGCAGGTGCTCACGATGGTCGGCAAGGCCCACAATGCTTTCCACATCATGGACTTCCGCGCCGCAAAGCCCGGGTTGCCCGCCGTTGAGGGCACGATCAAGCTCGACGCGGGCGTCGTTAACGCGTTCATGCGCTCGCTGATCCGCGTTCGCCGCCCCGACGTCGTGTACGTCCTGTGGGACCACATGGAAGCCCTGTACGGCGTGCGCCCGGACGTCGAGACGCTGAACAAGCTGCTCGAGGCGGCGTACCTCGGTGCGAAGCTGGACGACACCTTCGCGGGCTTTATCGCGAATCTGAAGCTCAAAAACCCCTTCCACTGGCCCGCGGACCCTTCAGCCGAGGTGGCGCCCGGGAAGCGGCGGCAGGTGCTGGTCGAGCGGATAAAGGCGGCAATCGCGGACCGCAAGGCGCCCAAGGGGACGTGGAATGATGAGCCCGCGTGGCGCGTCACTCGGCGCATCTTCCAGGAAGTCATCCTGGGCAACTGGCCGCACCTGAACGACATCGAGCCGCCCGCGCACGCGGTGCGCGTGTCGCCCGACGCGCTGATTGAGTCGCCCGTGCTCGACCTCGCGCGGAACATCCTCCGCGCGCGACGGCACAACGATGACAACGCCCGCACCAACGCACCTCAGTCGCCTGCCTCCGACGCGCCCGTCATGCTCGACGAGTTCGGGCCGTACCCGCAGATCCTCCCCACCGACGCGACCTTCCGCGCGTACATCGTGCTCTGCGGCGCGCACGCGCACGCGGGCGACATCCCGCTCGCGCTCGCGTGGATGCGCGCGCTGGCGATCCCGCCGCGGAAGGCGACGCTCGCGCTCGCGCTCGCGTACTGGGGCGAGGTGAGCATGAACGCGCCGCTCGTCGAGCGCGTGACGGGGCAGAACGAGTACCGGCGGCTGTGGGCGTGGATGGGCGGGTGGGTGGGCGAGCGCGGGATGCCGACGCGGGAGGACGTGGGGGATGCGCTGAGGATGCTGGCGCAAATGAGGGAGGCGAGGGTGGGCTGAGGGGATCTGTGTTCGGCGGGATGCATGCGAAGGCTGAGGTTGTCGTATGGGAGGGGACGCCCGTTTTGTCGCGAGTCTTTTTCTCCCCGCACCTCATGGTCCCCGGGTCCTTCGTCGCCTCTGGACTTGAGGCATGATGTACGGATGTGCATTGTGACCCGCTTAGTTATACGTTGATGGTGTTTGGGGTTCGGGTGCGCTAGGTAATAAGGCTCGGGCGGATCCATAATGCGATGAGACGCGATATTGTATGTACGCGAATAACGGTGACTCAGTTGGCGCTGCAGAGAGGTGAAAGAAGCTCTATGCTTCTCACAAGACCGTACAGATCTCTGGTCAGCAATATGTGCAGCTTGGCATAGCATGCGCGGTGATGGAGCAAAGCGTGAATTCGTAGTGATACAATTCCGATGACAACCGCGAGAGTACAAGAGGTTCACTGCCGATACATTCTTTCTTCTGTTTCCTTCAAGCACCTTTGTTACGGCTACAACTTTCTTCAAGAGCGTCTCCCGGCGCGCGCGGCCGCTTGTTTCTTCTCGACCTCGGCTGCCTTGGCTGCAAACGAAGTGAGTGCGATAGATGGAAAGAAGGATGCAGGATGGACGTACCCTCGGCCTCCGCCTTTCTCTTCGCGGCAGCAGCCTCGCGCTCGGCGCGGATCTTGGCGAGGCGAGCGAGGTCCGCCTTCGCCTGGTCCGTCTTGCCCGCCTCGTGCAGCTACCAAAGCATCAGCACCCACCCCCACACGCCCCGCCACGCAGACGCAGACGCACCTTCCACCACTTCTCCTTCGCGTCCTTCTTCTCCTGCTCCTCGCGCTCGCGGCGCGTCGGCTCGCGCGGCACGTCGAGGTCCGCGAGGCTGAGGTTCTTGACCGCGGCGTGGTTCGGGTTGACGAGGTACGGGTCCTCGGGGCCGTCCGCGGCCGCCTTGGCCTTGGCCTGCTTCTTCAGCTGGCGGCGCTCCTCGCGCGTGAGCTCGGGCTGCCCCGCGGCGGGCGCTGCGGCGCCCTCCTCTTCCTCGTCGGACTCTTCCTCCTCCTCTTCTTCTTCCTCGCCGTCCGCAGAGTCCTCGTCAGAGTCGTCGTCGCTGCCGCGCGCGGCCCTGGAGATCTGGTCAGATCTGTCTCCTGGTATATGGGGAGAGGGCGCACCATTTGTCCATGGCGGCGGTGGACTCGTCGTCCCCGTCCGTGGCTGCGATGTTCCGGCTGCATCGCCCGACGCACGGTCAGATCGATGTGGCGTTCATGCGCACGATGGGACACGGCGCACCTGAAATTCCGCCCGCCGCCCCGCTTGACCTTGAACTTGCCTCTGCCAGCTATGCGCGACGTCAGGCTGTCTGCGCCAGCGTAGCCAAACCCCAGATACGCACCTGCGCCTCGCGCCATGGATATTTACAGTAGGATAGGATATCGAGGCGAGAGGAGAGACAAAGATAGAGGCCGCGTCCAAGCCCACCAAATCGAGCGTATGTCGCGGCGTTTCCCGGACGCAGCGAGTTGCACTTGCACCAGCAACCCATCCGACGCAACGAACGATGACCACGATCCCGACGCGGCTCGCGCAGGCGGCGCGCACGTCGAGCAGCCCGTCCGAGGCGCGCAAGCGCGTCATCCAGCTCTACCGCGACTGGTACCGCTCCGTGCGTCCTCCCCTCCTCCTCCTTGCCCTGCCCACTAGTACTAACCCCCCGCCCACCCAGGCCCCCGAGATCTGCAGCCTCTACGCGCTCAACGTGCCGCCCTCCGCGATCCGGCACGCCGTGCGCGCGCAGTTCGAGCGCAACCGCTACGTCTCCGACCAGAAAGTGATCGACGTGCTCCTCCTCAAGGGCTACCAGGAGTTCCAGGAGACGATGAACTGCTGGAAGCAGAACGACCACGTGCTGGGCATACTCCTCGAGCCGAAGGAGCGGCCGCGGCGGTCGTTTTTGCAGAAGTTTTATGAGGGTGAGTGTGTGCGCAGTGTGTGTACGTGGGGGACGGGTGCTGATGTGTGCTTGTAGGGAGGGACGAGGATGCGGTGTTGCCCGCGACGGGGACGAAGGCGACGGGCCAGATAGGGATGTAATAGACTGTCTGTCTCGTATAATCAATCCATTCTACTATGGACACCTATCCACACATTCACGACTGATACAATTTCCCCGCTACTTAAGCGTACACTCGTCACTTGTGCCCTTCCTCTTCCCTTCCCGCCTTAGACCCCCGCCCTCTTTCCACCCCCTACAGCGGCCGACTCCTATAAAGCAGCACGTACGCCGCCGAGTCCTCCCCGCCGCCGTCGAGCGTGCCCAGCTTCTCCGCGGGGAACACGCTCACCTTATCATCATCAAACTTCAGCCACTCATCATCCTCCTCCTCGTCCGCGCCCCCACCATCCCCGCGTCGGAACGCGCTCCGCTTCGCCCACCCGATATAGTGCCCCGCGTCCGCCGCCGCGCCCTTGTGCGTCACGATCGCTGTGGGCGTGCACGTAGGTAAATAGGTACCGATCGGAAATGGGCAGACGCGCACGCACCGACAAGCTCGTACAGCCCGTGCAGACTGCACCCCTCGTCGCGCCTGAGCTCCTCGCTCACGAGCGCCTCCAGCTCGCGCCGCTCCTCCGCGACCCACGCCGCCTCGCTCTTCTCCGGCGCGTCCACCTCCATCGGGGCGCCCTCAGTGTTAGTACTGGTAGTGGTAGTCGACCCGGCGCCAGCGTCAGTGTTAGTTGACCCCGCTCCAGGAGTAGTTGAAGAGGCAGTGGAAGCAGTAGGCGCCTTCGTCCGCCGGCGCACGTTCCGCCGGTCCCTCCGCGCCTTCTCGACGTCCAGCAGCCGGCGGTTGAGCGGGGCGAGCCGCGCGCGCAGCTCGTCCGTCACGAGGTCGAGCGCGTCGAACTCGGGCGGGAACTTTACTTTGCGCTGCGGAGAGCGGGCGGGCGGGTTAGCGTCACCCGCTCCTTGCACAGTGAGAGGAAAAGAAAGAGAGAGAGAGAGAGAGAGAGAGAGAGGAAAAAGACAGCGCAGAGAAAGCGCGCAGGAAAAACCAAACACAAACACCAACCCAAACCCCACTCACCATAATCTTCGCCTTCCTACTGATATCCCTCCTCCACGCGAAACGCACCATGTGCACGGTGAGGTACGCCGGCAGGCGCGCGAGGCGCGCGGTCTGCGTGTACGCGGCCTGCCGGCCGAGCGTCGGCGAGGTCTTTTCGACTTCTTGGGTGAGCGCCTGGGGGGGATTGGGGTTTAGTACGGTAGGGAGGGGGGAGGGAGGGAGAGGCACGCACGCTGAGAATGCCCTGGAGCATGAAATTGGTGCTGCCGGTGATGTTGCACTCGATCTTGAGCACCCTTTCGTGCGCGACGGTCGGGGGCTCGTCGGGGGCCTCGGCGGTCTTGAGTCTGCGTGGGTGTGAGGAGGGGGGAAGGGGAAGGGGAGGAGAAAGAAGAAGCACACGCACTCGCGGCGAATCTCGCCCTGCATGTACTGCTCGACGAACCTGCCCGCGCCGGAGGGGCCGGGGACGTCCTTGAGCGCGTTGGCGATCGCCGTCCAGCACTCCTCCGCGTCTGTCGCCCGCGTCATCAGCGGCCCAGAAAAACAAATAGAGGGCAGACGCACCCTGCTGCGCGTACCCGCGCATCACGCCGCCCTTTGTCCTGTCCATCTCCGCAAACTGCGGCGCGACCTGGCGGAGCACGCTGAGGAAGGCCATCGGCGTGACCGGCTCCGTCGTCTCGCGCATATTTCTGTACAAGTCGCGCAAAGCCCGGGGGAGCGGGCCGAGCGCGGCGGCGGGGGCATTGTCCAAAGCGGTCTGCAACTCGGGGATGGCGCGCAGGGCCTGCACGGTGGCGTTCATGTAGCAGGTGTTGCCGAGGTTGCGGAGGCCGGCGGGGAGGGCGGCGGAGGCCCGAGCGAGCTCGGTGTCGGGGAGGTCCTCGATGAAGACGGTGGGGGCGGGCGGGGGCTTGGGGAGCTCGGTGGCGGCGCCGATGACCATGAATGTTTGGCCCTGGGGTGGGTGAATACGGGATGCAGGTGCGGAGACGGCACTCACGGCTTTCGGCGCGACCTTGCTCCAGTCGGTGTCGTCCTGCGGGGTGGATGAGCGATCGCACAGCACAGAAGAAAAGGCGGACCTTGAGGACGCCGCCCTTGAGCATGACCTTGAGCCTGTCGGCGGGGACGCGCGTGGCGGCGCTGACGGCGTGCTTGAAGGCGGCGGCGGGCTGGTCGGTGTCGAGCAGGAGCGGGAGGGTCTTGCCCGCGTGCTTGATGTTGACTTGCAGTACTGGCATTGTGGTGACCGCGTAAGCCTGGATGAGCGTTTCGGACAACTTAAGGTTCTCGAGAACGCCCTGGCGACTGGGAGGTTCGCCCGCCGAACGCGTTCGCGAACGGCGAACGTCTGGGCACGTGAGGGGATGCCACGCCACCTGAGCAGAGCCTAGGGAATTGCCACACCGCAACTATTGTTGTATTTAGCGAGAAAGACAATGGCGGCGATGCTTTCAATCTATAAAATACAGTTTGCTATGCACATATTGTTGTACAGTAAACAGTGATATCCATGAATTTCAAGTTGTCCATGCCCGATGACTAATTATATGTATACAAGGCTTCTGTAGAGGCATCACATTTCCAATGCAATGCCAGTAGTAGTGACTATGGAAACCATTAGGGGGAGGGCACAGAAGGGGCTTCAGTGGGTTTGTGCAACCCCAATTCAACCCCAATTGGACAGACAGCTTCGATTACTCGCCACATTTTTTGACAGCAATTTGTTAGGAAGCGATGTCCTAACTAGTCGTCTTGAGATAACTGGGCCACGTGCCAACAGTTATGTCGTCACTACCTCAGTAAGCATACTGAAAGGTAGGTCTGGCCGGGCCAATGCCAACGGTCAAGTCAAGAGTCCAGGTAATTGCTGTATTCAACAGGAGGTTGAACTAAGGAATACATGGGTTTTCCTACAGTATATATAGTAACTGGTATAGGGGTTAATACCCAAAGAAGAGAACAATAAGAAAGGATGTGTTAGCTATCCTGTGAGAATGTAACTCAGAGAAATGAGAAATACAAGGGTGCCCATTGGTAGAAGGTGAGTCAAGGGAGATAACGTGTGAGAAGAAGATGGCGTCCATGGGAAGGTCTACTCAGAGAAAGGTACTGTCCAATAGCAATGCTCGGAATGGAAATAGAATGAGATAAGCATGGGAAAATCATAACACAATTTCAATCTCACAGACTGATTACAATAAATTTACAAGTTAAAAATGTTATGATTTTCCCATGCTTATCTCATTCTATTTCCATTCCGAGCATTGCTATTGGACAGTACCTTTCTCTGAGTAGACCTTCCCATGGACGCTATCTTCTTCTCACACGTTATCTCCCTTGACTCACCTTCTACTAATGGGCGCCCTTGTATTTCTCATTTCTCTGAGTTACATTCTCACAGGATAGCTAACACATCCTTTCTTATTGTTCTCTTCTTTGGGTATTAACCCCTATACCAGTTACTATATATACTGTAGGAAAACCCATGTATTCCTTAGTTCAACCTCCTGTTGAATACAGCAATTACCTGGACTCTTGACTTGACCGTTGGCATCAGCCCAGCCAGACCTACCTTTCAGTAAGCTTACTGAGGTAGTGACGACATAACTGTTGGCACGTGGCCCAGTTATCTCAAGACGACTAGTTAGGACATCGCTTCCTAACAAAAAACCGGATAATTCTATCCAGCAACCCCCCTTAATAATTTTGCTTATCTGGCAAGGGGAGTTGCTGAACTACGAACGTGACATCTATGAATCGAGAAACTAATCTGCACTCAGATCCTCTGTACCATTAGCGAGTCATACGATAATTCACAGGAGATCTGTATCTAATGTCCATCTATCTCCCACTGTGTCCCTGTTTGAGTCGGACACATCTGGTGATTGTGACCTGTTTGTTTACACAAGCCACACCTCCGACGTTTCCTCCCCATTGATGAAGAGTTATGGAGGCAGCAGCACGCACAGTGTGCCCTACACAACTCACCTGTATTGAGTGGATGCTGTAGCTACTGGTAAAGCTTGTATAAACGACCCTTGTCATTAGGCAGCAGAGCTGCAGGGTTTATATACACTGTGGCCCATAGGCTGACTAACCTATGTGGAATATCCCTAATCCTACTGAGCTCCACCTATGATGTCACTGACCCACATGAGCTCCATGCCTTTGTACAATAGTGGAATATACCAGAATGTTCCAGAGGGTTCCGGTACATCCTGGTACATTGTAGAACCTGGCAGCTAAGTCAGTGCCTAGTTCAACACCCATGTTGGAGTGACTGTGGGAATCAGAGAGGTGACACCACTCTGTTTCTCAGGCTGTGGCAAACTGCACGGATTCCAAATTTAGCGACATTCTTTCCTTTTTGGGTTATGTTTATCTTTCGTTCTCTTATTGTCACTCTTTATCACTCTGACAGCTCATATAGTGTTGTGATAACCTTTTGACGTATCTAGATTGCTGTACCATACCTTGCAAGCTCGAGGACCTTAAGTACAACGCCCCTGTAGATACACCCCCATCTTTGCACTCGTTCGTTAGACGTGCTAAGTGGGGTGAGTTTGTATTTGTGAACCCGTTCATTCATGGACTTACCATTACCTGTAGTTTACTTGTCTGTTCGTTCACAGGTAATGCGACCAATCTTTGCACTCGTTCGTTAGACGTGCTAAGTGGGTTTACTTGTCTGTTCGTTCATAGACACACACGTCTACGCAAAGGTCAAATATATTATATTATCTTTACACCCCAGGTTTGCTGGGTCATCTACGTCATCAGCCTGAAGTGCATGCCGAGCAGCAGCATCTCCGCTAGAGCCAAGTCCCAGTAGTGCTGCACTGGTGGAGGCTGGATCAGATGGCGCAGGATTGCTAGATGGGTTGGACGGGTTGGTTGAGGTCTGTTGCACAGCTGACGTTCGTCCCATTTTTGTGGGCCCTCCGCCGCGCAGTGGGCCTTCAATATGAGATGTTAGCTGAGCTGTCTGATGGCGGCCTTTCCGGTTGATGGCGGGAGGATCACGTATCATCGTCTCTGTTTCACTTTGCGTATGACGATCCCTGTAACCAGTATTCAGCATCTCATCGAATGAACAGCCGTCACACATACTGTAGTTCCTTGATTCCACCCAGAAGAGTATCAAGCTGTTCTTGAGTTTGTATATATGGATACACGCTCTTCATTGTGGCTTGCGCTTTGTGAAATATGGTCCGAGCTCCAATTGTTTGAGTAGAAGGTGGAGGGGAGCCGTTGCACTGTCTACGTCCAAAAGGATTGGTGAACGAGGAGGGTACTAACGGTGCCATAACCGAGCACGAAGCAGCACCTTCGAGGGTGCTCGGTGCAACTCTGGAGAGTGTCACTGCCGGGATGGAATCTTTGGGTCTTGGTACCCTCTACATGCAACATCAGTATGTGTTCCTGGTAGCTCGTGCAGATGGCAATAATAAGTAGTGCATAGTATAGGTACCAGTGACACAGTCAGTGATGAATGGCTCATGGTCCTGTAAACTGTGCGGATCACAGGTGAGAGTACCAACGGATGCGGTCACAGATTGCATTGGCCACACCAGTTACCCGACAGGTATCGAGACTACATTGTTTGACGCGCTCTCAAAACCAAGACCCACCGGTACCTGGGTACCCGTACCCAACGACACGGGTCTGTGCACACATTTGATTCATATAAAACGCTACGCACCTTGCCCATACTAAACTTATATGAAATATGAGCCCCTTAAACTTTACCA
This sequence comes from Gloeophyllum trabeum ATCC 11539, assembly GCF_000344685.1. Taxonomy (NCBI): domain Eukaryota; kingdom Fungi; phylum Basidiomycota; class Agaricomycetes; order Gloeophyllales; family Gloeophyllaceae; genus Gloeophyllum; species Gloeophyllum trabeum. Next base: position 1,340,448 of record NW_006920415.1, on the reverse strand, counting down.
AAGCTTGAAAGAAGTGCCGGCATGGGAGCCCAAGACTGAGGCCCATGGCGCAATCACAGATGTAGCGTCCATCAGTGAGCAAAAGTAGGTAATGCATTGCTGATGGACCCAAATAGATAATCTGGAGGATGTGCTGTACTTTGAGACCGTTTGTGATCGCTTGCTGCAGTAGCCAGTTCACAGAAATGTGGGCAAAGTCATTGGAAAAGTTGTTATGTGATCGCTGGCATGGTAGATCAGCACCCTAATCTCAACACCTGATATTGGAATGCATACCTTCTCTTCTCCTTTATCCCAGTTGAATTGCATAGTTGTGCCTGAAGCATTGATGGTTCCTATAGGGAGTTGCAGTCATGGTTCAATGGAGATAAAGATGTCATGATCCGAATCACATACCCAACTATGTGCACCTTCAGGAAGCTGTAGGACTTCTGTGGTATAGAAGACGCGGTGCTCCATCTGATTCCGGACTATATTTAGAGCGTAAGGACCCGCATACTTGCGGAGCAACTCCAGCAGGCGTGCAAAAATGCTCTCAATATGGGTATTATGTTGCTGTTGTGAAGACTGGAGAAAGAGTATCAGTATGATGACTGGTGGATGGAATAGAGGTACCAATCCACCCACCTCCCATACATGAACCATATCATTGACTGTCTGCCCTTCTGTCCGTTCATTCAGAGCATCAGACAACTGTAACAGAGTCTTCTTTGGCCCACCCAGCGCCTTATTGACTTGGTTTTCGACTTCGGACCTGCTGTTTGTCCTAGTACCAGCTGTAAAAACTTGACATACCCAAGCCCAAGCCCAACGGTGATATGCACTGACACACAACAATCACCAAGGACCAAAAGGAATAAACCTAAACCCCGTGATATGGGTGAAGGCGGTCAGAGACAACTGAAGGGTATTTAATAGTTCGAGGGGGAAAGGAGGAGTAAGACGCCGTAGGGTAGTCCGTAGGAAGACCTAGAAAAATAAAACAAAACCTTGATGCCTGAAACAAACACTAATGGACGCTCCGGAGTATTTATCTCCGAAAAGTCGCAAACAAAGTCGCAAACCACGGAACTGAGTGTAGGTTCGGGCCCACGGGAGTAGAAAACGCTAAAGGGACTTGTTTAATTTTTATTTCGCTATGTGAGACGCACCGGAGCTAATTGAATCGATGGCGGAGCTAATTCACTCGATGAGTCAGGCCTATTGGCAAAGCTAAGATCGGTTATAATTCGCTAAGTTCGACGCTTTCGAACTTCTCGGGTCGCTGAGATCGTAACGCTAATTCTCTGAGATGGTGAAGTCGAAACTTGTTTTTCTGTATGCTACTTTGTACAATTTATACTACAGGAATGGCTTTGCGACCGTTCGGAGATAAATAACAAATAAACGCCGCTACCCACAGGATTGCTCAGCACTTTCCTCCGCTATACCATACACCATACGACTCTCTTGCGCTCCCACTTGCTCTTTCCAGCCCCTATAGGTCGCCTCGATGCTCCGCCACCTGCCCTAAGCGGTCCCATCACTCCGCGCGATGCACTAGTCACGTGCTAATTACCGCTGGCCGCTCGCTGACTGATGCTGACCTCATGGTGACTCATATACATCTGCACCTTCGGTATTTTGATGGAAATGAGGGGAGTGAGTGTTGGAGGTTGGGCATGAGGAAGATGCCCCTCGATAGAAGTGTCCGCGGGTCCCGGAGCTAATGCAGCTAGAAGTCGCATTGGTTAAGTCACTCCAGAGCTTCGGTGCGCGGAGATAAAGCGCAGAATGGGTCCGAGTACGCCTCGAGGATGTTGGGAAGTCCGGAGCTAAATAGAAAAAGTCTTTAGAGCCCATAGAAGCCTAGAGGTGTGTGAGCGCTGTGTCGAATAAGCTCCAGAGGGCTTGTACAATGCGCTGAGTCCGCGTTTTCGGGGGTCAGACGATCCTGAGGCTTATCAACGCACCATCTCTTCTGTCTTCATCACATCGACGGTAACATGACTACTGCTGTGCGCATTCGGCTCGGATCACAATGGGACCAGTTCAAGGCAGACTTCTGGGAGACATACCGAGCTGTGAGCCCAGACGATTTCGAAGAGCAATGGAAGGTTCTCCTTATCGGCTACCCCACTGCAGCAGACTATTTAGCTGCGGAGATGTATCCCTGTCATGACCGTTGATAAGCCTCAGGATCGTCTGACCCCCGAAAACGCGGACTCAGCGCATTGTACAAGCCCTCTGGAGCTTATTCGACACAGCGCTCACACACCTCTAGGCTTCTATGGGCTCTAAAGACTTTTTCTATTTAGCTCCGGACTTCCCAACATCCTCGAGGCGTACTCGGACCCATTCTGCGCTTTATCTCCGCGCACCGAAGCTCTGGAGTGACTTAACCAATGCGACTTCTAGCTGCATTAGCTCCGGGACCCGCGGACACTTCTATCGAGGGGCGTCTTCCTCATGCCCAACCTCCAACACTCACTCCCCTCATTTCCATCAAAATACCGAAGGTGCAGATGTATATGAGTCACCATGAGGTCAGCATCAGTCAGCGAGCGGCCAGCGGTAATTAGCACGTGACTAGTGCATCGCGCGGAGTGATGGGACCGCTTAGGGCAGGTGGCGGAGCATCGAGGCGACCTCTAGGGGCTGGGACGAGCAAGTGGGAGCGCAAGGGAGTTGTATGGTGCATGGTATAATGGCGGCAAGTGCTGAGCAATCTGGTGGGCAGCGGCATTTATTTGTTATTTATCTCCAGACGGTCGCAAAGCCATTCCTGTAGTATAAATTGTACAAAGTAGCATACAGAAAAACAAGTTTCGACTTCACCATCTCAGAGAATTAGCGTTACGATCTCAGTGACCCTCGAAGTTCCAAAGTGTCGAACTTAGCGAATTATAACCGATCCTAGCTTTGCCAATAGGCCTGACTCGTCGAGTGATTTATCTCCACCGTCGGTTTAATTATCTCCGGTGTGTCCTACATAGCGAAATAAAATTAACCAAGTCTCTCCAGCAATTTCGGCCACCGCGGGCATGATCCTACAACAGGTGTCATTGCTTGCGACTTTGATTGCGACTTTTCGGAGATAAATACACTTTTCGGAGATAAATACTCCGTCGCGTCAACTAGTGTTTGTTTCAGGCATCAAAGAATTTGTTTTATTTTTCTAGGTCTTCCTATTGACTACCCTATGTCGTCTTACTCCTCCTTCCCCCTCGAACTATTAAAATACCCCTCAGTTGTCTCAGACTGCCTCCACCCATACCACTGGTGTTAGGTTTATTTCTTTTGGTCCTTGGTGATTGTTGTGTGTCTGTGCATATCAGTGTTAAGGGAAGAACAAACTTTGCACTGGCCACAATTGATGCGTGATGATCTGCCATGAGGACTTCGGGCGGGACTTCTCTGGTCCCATGCAGATGGTTTGGGAGTACCCACTTATGTGTCTTGGTGTCTTCAGTCTGATGCAGGCAATACCAGAGATTCCGATTCTTGCCGAAGTTATCAATACCAATGCCAATATTGAGTGGGTAGCCATACTGATTCCTGCCGTAAGAATTGTTGTTTATCAGTATGTCCGAAAAGCGATGGGCGAGAGCCTCTTGCTCTGGTGATTGCCACCACAATGCTGTAATGACTTGCTGATCATTAAGCCGTATGTAGTAGCGCCATCCTTCTCCACTTTTGTATGATGCTTCGAGTTTGTTCAGTATTGCATTGACATCCCCCCCCCCAAGTGCGATCACTTTGTCGTGAGCTTCCCGACGTGCACCATTCAGCATATTTGAGATCTGTAGTTACTGGGTTCAGGACACGGGTATTTACACTACGAACAGATATGAGTACAAGATGTAATCTAATCTATCGGATCAAGCAAGCACATGACCTATGATGAGTTCAAGTACACGTGACAAGATCAAAGCATGTGAGCAAATCACACACTGAATGTGTGATGTACGTGCGCATACGAGGAGACACGTCTACCTTGAGTTCTCATAGGTACTCGCACTCCTTACACCTGTGCCCGGCTAGAATGTATTATGACTTCTAATTGAGCTCGTACTACCAAGCTGGCTGATGCTCGGCATCTGGAAATACTAAGTCCGACAATAAACACCCTCTAGCAGTGACTCAGACTGTGGGAAAGCTTGCACTGAGAGTGCAAGCACTCCCACACACCACTGAAGACGACTCAGGCAAAGAGGAACAAGACAGATCCAAGTCCCTCGCTCACTCGCCACTCCTGAGTCCTCCCCCCATCTTATCGTCTGGTCCTCCCCCGCTCTCCCCCTTCATTCCTGGGCACCATGTCTTCGGCATCCACTAAGAAACAAAATTACCGATGCTACTGTCAAGCCTGCCATGGAAAAGTAGTAAGTCGTTGGAAGAAATAGAAGCACCAACGAGAGGAATTTCGGTGGAACAACAAAATCACCTTCCAAAATAATCAAGGGGGTACGTACTTCTGCCGTCCAGATCCCGGGGAATCCAATTGGGAACTTGAGCCATCTACCTCGCTATCCCACCCCTTCGGTTCCTCTCACAGAGGGATATGCCCGCCGCTGCCCATCGTTCCTGATGCTCCGAGTGCATCCCTGCCACAGGCACCAACTCACAGACCACTTGAGATAGAGTCCAAGCAGCCCCATGATGAAGATATATTTAACATGGATGTTAATGTAAGCCTTCTATCTGTTCCCGAGCTCGTAAGATGTATTTCAACTGATCCTATCTTTACTTTGCAGTATTCTCATGACCAGCAGTATGAACTTACATGCTCGGCAGGTCTTCTGACCGAATCGCACTCCTCCCCCAGTGATTCTGACTCATCTAGCAGCATCAATCAGAGCTCTAATGAGGCTGGGCCTCCTGCCGACAACTTTCCTGACGATCATGGCTCGGTATATGTGCCCTCCCCAAGGTCCACCAAGGATCCCGATTGACAAGAGGACTTGAGTGATGACCGTGCGTCGCTATATGCGCGTGATCCTGCCACCAACGCTGAAGCCTTCCCTGCCCCAACTGCTCCCAAGCTGCCTGCACCTACTGGAGATCTGAACCTGGGACGTCAGGAACCTGTGCAGCCCACAGCCCCTGAGGACAAATCTCTTGCTCAACAATGAGCTCTGCGTGCATGCAAGGTCCGTGTTCAAACGGAAGTCTTGACTCTCCAGAAGCAATCACAACTCAGCACTCAACAGCTTGATCTCTATGACAATCCAGACGATGGAGGCGATATCCAGAATCCTCTTGCCTCCAGCAGATTTGCAGCGGATGAGTCCAGGACCTCTCGCGCTGCCCCCATGCTTGACATTCCCCCGCTTGAGCCTTGCGAGCCTGGACGGTCTTACTCAGAGTCGCACCACTCTTGGTTCATGCGCATGGTCTTGATTCTAGTTTCTTCCCTCAATATCAAGTATCATGTCACTTTCTGCGTGTGCTCACTCATCCTGTGGACAATGCGGACCATTTTTATTGCCCTTGGACACCTCGTGCAGAACGACAAGATGCTGACGCTGACATCAGTAATCTACAACTTCGAGCTGGAAGACAGGTTCCAAATATCCCCTGCCTGTCCGGTGTGTCACGAGCTCTTTGCTCCCTCCAGCGGGCCCGATTCTACATGTCCCCATTGCGACGTAGGACTATTCCAACCACGAAACCGGACATTATTCGAGAGTCTCACTGGGGGATCTGCTCTGCGGCCACTGTACCAATCTCCACTCTGTCAAATCTTCTAGTTGGCTTTCTCGCAGAGGGCGAGAATGAGTCCATCTGCGAGCAGTGGCTTGACTACGAGCCCAGCAAGGCTGGTGAGTATCACTTGATGCTGGATGGTGACGTGCTGAAACCACTACCTCGGCCTGCATTAGCTCAAACATGATGATCAAGCAGGCTTTAGTCACTTGCAAGAAATTTCTGGCAGTGTGGAGATGAGGTGGCAGGTTGGGTTCAAGGAGAGTTCGGTATTTGAACTGCTCTTGTAAAGCTAGCTCATGGTTATCTTCGTCAGTGTCTGAGTCTTCGGATGATTCTTCTTCTCCGCGTCGTATGTGATCGTGCTTCGCGCGGTTGTGGCGCGTTGATAAGCCCCAGCGATCTTCTGACCCCCGAAATTGTGAATTTGACACACCATACATCCCCTCCAAAGTTTATTCGACACCACCTGTCGAACCTCTTACGCGACAAGTAACCGACGAAGGGTTCTGTATTTAATTCCGGACCTTCTAACGTCCTCAAGGCAGGCGCAGATCACCAAAATGATTTAGCTCCGCAGCCAGATGCTCCGAAGTCACCCGGAAGAATACCTTTGTGACTAATTATCTCCGGGAACGGCGGAGGCCCGCGTCGCAGTGAGTCATTGGTATTACCACTCCCCAGTCATCACTCCCCTTCGTTTCCGTCAAAGCGACCGAGTCAGCGGACGTAAATCGACGGCCGGACGGAACGTATCAGTCAGCAAGCGGCCGGAGCTAATCCGCACGTGATCAGCCTGCAGTACCGCGTGATGAGGCACTTCAAGCGAGCATTGACGCGTCGAGGCTACCTCTAGGACCTAGGACGAGCACGTGGAAACACGGCAGGATCGTATGGGACATGGTATAGCGGTGGGCAAAGGCTGAGTAATTGTGTGGGATGCGGAGCATATTTGTTATTTAACTCCGGGCGGACGCAAAACCATTCCAATAGCATAAAAATGTATGGAGCGTAGTGGAAAATCCAAGTTTTGTACTTCACCCTCTCAGCGTACCAGAATTATCGT
>NW_006920415.1:1326499-1333261 GCF_000344685.1 Gloeophyllum trabeum ATCC 11539 | reverse complement strand
CTCCGGGAACGGCGGAGGCCCGCGTCGCAGTGAGTCATTGGTATTACCACTCCCCAGTCATCACTCCCCTTCGTTTCCGTCAAAGCGACCGAGTCAGCGGACGTAAATCGACGGCCGGACGGAACGTATCAGTCAGCAAGCGGCCGGAGCTAATCCGCACGTGATCAGCCTGCAGTACCGCGTGATGAGGCACTTCAAGCGAGCATTGACGCGTCGAGGCTACCTCTAGGACCTAGGACGAGCACGTGGAAACACGGCAGGATCGTATGGGACATGGTATAGCGGTGGGCAAAGGCTGAGTAATTGTGTGGGATGCGGAGCATATTTGTTATTTAACTCCGGGCGGACGCAAAACCATTCCAATAGCATAAAAATGTATGGAGCGTAGTGGAAAATCCAAGTTTTGTACTTCACCCTCTCAGCGTACCAGAATTATCGTCTCAGCGACCCTCGGAGTCCCTTCGCGTCGGACTTAGCGTCTACAATCAATCCTAGCTTTGCCAATAGGCCTGACTCGTCAAAACTAGATAACTCCGCCATCGCATATCGATCCAAGTAAGCTCCGGATTTAAAGTATAAAATTCACCAAGCGTCTGTAGGCACGAGACTATTGTTTGGGTTCAGTGGAACTCCCCACCCGGGCTACTGGCGAACTTCGGAGATAAATACTCCGGAGAATCGCTATACTGTTTGTTTCAGGCCTCAAGATTTTGTTTGTTTTAGGTTTTCCTATGGGCTACCCTACGGCGTCTAACTTCTCCCCCTCCCTTCAAACTTAAATATTACCCTTCAATCGCCTTAGACCGCCTACACCCATACCGCTGGGTGTTTTAGGTTTTATTTCTTTTTGGTCTTTGGTGTTGTCGTGTGTTAGTGCCTATCAGCGTCCTGGAGGCTTTGCTGGGCACGACAGCTTGATTGGAGGTTTGTATCTGGTGTTCAGTAACTTAACTTCACATACTTTGAATCGTCGTCTCTAGGTTAGTTTGTCGCTCACGCATTGCGGTGCATTCCGCCTCCAGCGTGGTATTATGTCTCTTCACATTGTCGACAAGGGTCCGGGTAAGTGTCGTGTTCTCTTCTTCACTTGGTGCTTGATCATCCGCGTTTCCGAATAGAGGGCACTCGACTTGCTGGCGGTGGCTGAATGCATGCTGCGGCAGTGGGGGAGTCCAATGGAGGGGTGTCGCAGATCTACAAAGAAGGTAACTGATGAATAAATGATGACTATATGCAGCTAATGTACAAATACCCTTTCAGATGCTCGGAGGATGTCGGCGAGGAAGGGAAGCGAAGTGGGCTCTCGGAGGGACGGATGGTGAGTGCCTCACGACCTGAGGACACTTGCTTACGGTGATGTCCTGCCTCCCATTGAAACGTGCCGACTCGTCTTGCATCTGGGACTGGTTTTGCATCTGTGACTGGTTTTGCGCTGTGACTGGTCTTGTGTCTGTGTCTGCCCTGGCATCTTCATCTGGCCTTGCATTGGCGTCTGGGCTTGCATCCACGTCTGGCCTTTATTCTGATTCTGGCTATGCGGGTTGACTTGCTCCCCGGCTCCTCTTGCTAGTGCTGGTTTCTTCGGCTGGTGGGCTGTTTCTGTTTTGTCCAAGTCTGCACCGGCAGCCTTCTTGTGTTTCCTTTTCTTCTTCTTCTTCGCATTTTCGCTGGCTGTCCGGGAGTCTAGAGAATTGTCAGATCCATATCGCGAGAGCCTCTACTGATTACTTACTGCTGCAAGTTAGGATCGACAATTTGCTGGACCACGTTCTGCAGCGGATACGGATCTCTGCGAGGGCCATCTCTACCGAAGTCATGTATAGGCACTCTTGACAGCACAGCAATTTCATCTCTGGCCAGATGATCCCATTGATCGGGAGGGTACCAGAGAGGACGGACGGGATCCATAACCCGAGAATTGTGCAGACATGCATTGCCTATCAGTCGATATTAGTATTGAGACAGGTTCCCGGACTGCGTACACGCATACGCATCGCTCACGTGTACGCGTTTTGACAGATAATGCCATGCTATTTGATATTTATTAATGATATGTAAAATGAATAAAAATAGCATTTTGCGCGATTATTTATATCCACGGCCTGGACTGGCCACAGGTACTCGAACATCGGGCAGAGCATGGAGTCTCATGTACTGGAAATTAGTGTACAGGTTGCAGACACATCTATTTGAGGTGTAGCATCTACTAAGTAGGCACAGGTATTTTAAGTTCTAATACTACATGACCTGAGCGTTCGACTACGAGTAACTGGAAGTAACTGTTGCACTTACAGTCGACCACGTGGTTGCGGTCCAAACAGATGGGCCGGCCGGATGTGGTCACATCTGTTTGTACCATAAATACGCATGCCCGGAACACAGTGAGTGATTGCACCACAATGTGGTGACCTTCTTCCGCTCACCAGAGGATCTACGGTAGGTTTGACCAATGACCCAGTGATGTCCCTTTGCCTCTTCTTGTCTGAAGACAGTGTCCATTCCATCGTCAAGGGTATTGAAGACCATCCCAATGCCAACCCCAGTGACAGGCTCAACCGCATTAGCAGGGTATCTGGGTGGAGAACGGTGTCTAGCACCAGCGGGTTGCTCCTGCTCTGAACTGGTTCAGGGCCTCTTAGAATGCTGTTTTGATATATCATCATCAGAGCATATGGAGATGATGTCCTCCCCATTGGACGGGCTAGGACTCCTCCACCGATGTTTCCTTCGCTGACCACTGCTAGGTTTCCGAACAGTCGCTGGAGAGGCCAAGTCAATAACGCTCAGTTCACGCTTGGGAACATAGGCTGATTCCTCAGAAGCATGGGGTGATGTAAAGAGATCAAGAGGTGCCTTCGGTACAGGAGACTCAGTCTTCGAGTCAAAGGACTTCATGGGCCCTAATGCGACCAACAGGGATGAGAGGAGATTTATAACCTCTGGGCAATATTCTGCTGCATAGGAAGGTGTCTGCGGAGAACCTGACAACACCCGTGATGGGATAAAGGGAGACGAGAGAATAGCGATAATCTCAGGCTCTGGCTTCACTGGCAATGGAGAAGCAGGTGCGGAAATAGTTAAGTCGATATCAGGAGCAGGACAGAAGGCTGTTTTGTACCCATGATCTGAGGAATCAGAGTGAGCACTCGGCTGCATGCTGGACTCTACCCGGGATACAGTGGTAGGGTTATGATCACTTGCTATTGGTCCACACAAAAGCCTTGTGACCGGAACCAATATGCACACTGGAGAAGGTGAGGCATATGCTGTTGGGCCAGCCTGTACCAAATAGCCACAGATAGGATGATGGACCTGCCGAGTCGATGAGTGAAACTGTCATGACGTTAAACTCATATCGGCAGAGAGAACATACAGTGGGATGATGTAGGTTGTAATCATTGTACCCAAAGAAACCATCTTCACTGAGCCCTTCTGCTGTACCATCTTTGGGGGAGGGAAGACAAAGCTCCACCCAGTCACTGTATGATGTGTCCTAGGTTGAGAACCATCACAATCAGCCTGTGGTTTCAGAATGCAAGAAAGGAGGGCTACCTTGACTGTAGCAATCAGATGATATGCCAAGAGTTTCTTCAAGAACCTGTCGCGCAGCAGTTCGGAGTTTCCACCACTCCATACTGGTGCATTGGGATTAATCTGTGTTTCAATGAAGCTTGTTGCTGCAACTCCACAGCTCCCGCTTGCTGGTCCCTGCAGAGGGATTGGAGCATGAACAGCACAGGGAGGTATAGGGTATCCAAGGCCCTCAAGAAGCCACGCAAAGACACAGAGTACATCTGACGGGGGCTCAAGTCCAAGGGAGTCACTATACACAAGACCAACAGTTGGTTGATAGCAGTACGCAGAATAGTGGTTGTTGGTCCATAGAGGGAAAATGAGCGTATCAACATGTGTCAGATGCATTCGCTGACGGAAAGCTATTAATTCCGTGCTGTAAAGGCGTGGAAGCTGGGAATACAGGTATCGAGCATCTTCAAAGAATGATATGGGTTGAATGATAACAGGTGGAATTGGATCACCAGAGCGAACTGGATGTTCGAAGTACATCAACTCCATGAGAGAGTTGACCAGGTCATCTTCCAGACAATTCTCGTTGATGAGGTATCCTAGCTTCCAGACTGGGAAAGACGTAACATGAAATCCCTTGATGGATGAGGAGATCGTACTCCGTCCAAACACCTTGAGATCACTGACTGGAAGGAGTTGCTTCGACTGCACGTGCAAATAAAGTGCACTCTCAAAGATGACAGCTGGACGGTGATTATTGATGATCTTGTACAACTGCACCTAGAGATGGTAACACTCAGTGGCATGTTATAGTGTCAGCAAGGACTCACCTTCAAAAATGATAGACCCTGCGCAGGTAGAACGATGCCCATACCACCAACCGCTTCAATCACGACCAACCGGAAGCCCTTGGCATACACAGCTTCCATGGCACACAGAATAGGTGCGAGATCTTCATTACAAGGTACCGTGTCATCTGGCAGGACTGTGTTGTGGCCAGAAGACAAAGGAGTGTCTGTACTGAAAGACCAGTGTATGATTGAGAACAGGGGAAGAGCTCTTGGAACTGTGACAGACAGAGTGATGTATATAGTTAGTTTCTTCAAGTAATCATTAGAAAACACTAGAGACGGGGGAGGTGAAAGAACGCAGGACGACGAATCAGACATCACTTCAAAGGAAGCAAGAGATATGTTGAGCAGGAAGATCAAACGCAGGAGACTTGCAGCAGACTGATGTTTATTGCTGTGAGGTGGTATTTACTAACAGATGCGACGACGGAGTTGTATGTGCTCATGCTTTGCACCTCGTACGATGCTGGCGACATCTGCTATTTTCGCAATAGCCCAGGTGCGGCTCTCGAGACGGAAATGACATACCCAGTGTTCCCCAACGCCCCACCCAGTTTCAGACATCCTCCAGGCTTGCATGCCAAGGTAGCAGACTTGCAACCCTGACCGGCACGAGCAAAATGGTTGGCGATGTTGCTATTATTATGCATTAGGCCATTCAGTGGGCACATGAAGATCGGAAACACTTACACTTCCCCCTTCTTGTTTCGACATGATTGTCTGCTGACCCTTCATCCCTGGAACTGACCCTCAATCCCAGTCATGGAAAGTGGTGGTGACCGCCATATACAAGCCCGCAACCTCAGACTTGTTTGTGCCACACATGACCCTCCCCACAGTCCCTTGAATAACAATCAGAATGTAGCCATGCTAAGCGAATGCATGACCTCTTGTTCCTGTATATGAGTACAGATGTGTTTGTACTGGGGACGACCTGAACGTACCACAAACCAAATGAGCTGAAAACATCCTGAGAGCATAGCGTGTAGTGCTGTGTTATCAGGGAAGACAATCAGGAGTAGTGCAGTGTGCAGTGTGTTGTGATATGTATTGTCATCTCAGCATGGGCATGACTGGTGTTGAACATTGAGATCTTGCAGAAACACTGTTGATAGCAGCAGCTGTATGTAGCCTTCAGAACAAAGTACAGATTTTTCTGGACCTGAGGTTCCCAGTCCTCAGGACCCAGAGGCGGGTGTACGTGTGACAAGCACAGTCACAGCACCATTTCATGTATCAGCTATATAGCTCCGAGCGACGAGCGGGCAGATTATCATGAGATTCATGATTGAGATGTGGCTCTGATTGACAAAGTAGCGGGATGTGACCGTCACGAAGCTAAACAACCCCTCCACAAATGCTCATCTGGGGGGGTTGAAGCAACAACCCGGGGTTGATGCTAGCAAGGGGGGTTGCTGGATGAAATTGTCCTTAAAGACCCTCAGGCTATGCAGATTTCATCAGAGGCATTACCAAACTAGTGGAAGTGGAACTCGGCATTAGGTGGCCTGGTATCCGACTTCCACTAGTTCGAACTGTGTCGTGCCACATTTCCCGCCCATCCCGATCACCCCCGCCGGGTGCCGGTGAGTGCTTGCCACAGTGCCCTTGCACCAAGCATTGCGCCCCCCACCCGACGGTTAGGTTTTGGGTTAGAGGCGGGTCCGGGGGGGTACCCCCGGGTTTGGTTAGGGTTCGCGTTAGGGTATGCGGTTAGGGTGAGGGTTACAGGCTATCTTCAAAGGGGGGTCCGGGGGTTCCCCCCCGGATGGTTAGGGTCCGGGACGTTGATATGCACAGACACACAACAATCGCCAAGGACCAAAAGAAATAAACCTAAACCCCGTGATATGGGTGAAGGTGGTCAGAGACAACTGAAGGGTATTTAATAGTTCGAGGGGGAAAGGAGGAGTAAGACGCCGTAGGGTAGTCCATAGGAAGACCTAGAAAAATAAAACAAAAACCTTGATGCCTGAAACAAACACTAAGGGACGCTCCGGAGTATTTATCTCCAGAAAGTCGCAAACAAAGTCGCAAACCACGGAACCGAGTGTAGGTTCAGGCCCACGGAAGTAAGAAACACTAGAAAGACTTGTTTAATTTTATTTCGCTATGTGAGGCTCACCGGAGCTAATTGAATCGATGGCGGAGATAATTCACTTGACAAGTCAGGCCTATTGGCAAAGCTAGGGTCGGTTATAATTCGCTAAGTTCGGCGCTTTCGAACTTCTCGGGTCGCTGAGATCGTAATGCTAATTCTCTGAGATGGTGAAGTCGAAACTTGTTTTTCTGTACGCTACTTTGTACAATTTATACTACAGGAATGGCTTTGCGACCGTCCGGAGATAAATAACAAATAAACGCCGCTACCCACAGGATTGCTCAG